>NW_022199294.1:0-100994 GCF_009176525.2 Contarinia nasturtii | reverse complement strand
TATTCCAAACGTGCATGTTCGAAAAATCCACGAAATTATCTTTTGCCATGACTACAAAAGGTTAAAATACATAATAAATGACACAAAATAGATTTTGAATATATTTGATGTGCGAATATCAACATGGAATTTTCAAATAGATTACTTTTGCGAGAGTTCACCCAAGAATATTCGAGAAACACTTCTTTATAGTTTTTGATTGATTTTTTCTCTTGAAATGGACTTATCACAGTCACATCATGACCTTCTTTGGCCAATCCTTTCAAAAGATTGTGTCCGATATAATAGTGTGACTTGGATGGTACGGGAAGAACTCCCAAAATTCGGTAACTGATCACATTTTGATACAGAAAACACAATATTAAAGACACTTGTAATAGTTTCATTTCAGAAGAGTTAATCTAACTGATTGAAGTGACGGTTAACGATACACTGCAATCAGTAATTTATTTCATGCAAAATTTATAGAAAACCAATATTGATATAGTTTACTTCATACAAAGTAAGTACAATACAACGACAATTGAAGCGAACAAGATATAAGGCTGATTATTGGTATTATTAAAAAAAAGGGGGCGCAAACATTTTCAATATAACCATTGATTTTTGTTTACAATTTATAGCTACAAATTAACAAGGTTCGTTAGACAAGTCAGCGATATGCGAGCTCTGGTTTTTATTGGGGGGTTGGTTTATTTTATTAAATGGAGAGATTAAGATCTATTTAAAAAAAAAAGAGGCTTACGTACGCAAGCTGACTTTTCCGCATGGAACCGAAATTTTGGGAATAAACTGAAATCGTGGTCTTTGTATGGTTGCAGTAACTTAAATTACCGTGAAAACTTGTGAATATTATTTTCTTATCAAAATAAATAATCACACCAAGTTTAAAGAAATTTCAATCCAAAAAATAGCCTGTTCAAAGTTTCAGATCATTACGGTACCACAAAGGCAAGTCTTTCATACAAAAATGAAACTTTTTGTGGATTTTTGTATGAAAAGTGTGTGAAAAATTGATTGCATCTTAAAACTAACATCAGATTCGGGTTTCTCCCCCCACTACACATTCATTCAGCGTTCAAATTGAAAGAATATCATTTTAAGGCATTTTTCTCATAAGTGCCTCTTCAGAGTCTAAGTTTTACACCGATCAATCAATGTCGTTGAAAATTTGACCAGATTTATTCCTCGTAGTGCCCAATCATCCCGTGAAGTCACATTTTGAATTTCATGTCTGAGCACGAAACCATCGTGTCACCAAAATGGTTGAGAAATGATCAAAAATGTATGGATGTGGGATTGTGGGTACTCCATTCGGACCAAAAAAAATTACACCGGTCAACAGATATTGCTCAAAAACTAATCAGCACGTCTCCTAGTAGTCCCAAATCATCCTGCAAAGTCAGAATTTGAATTGAGTTTTTGGAAGAGGAATTATCGTGTTAACACATTTTGGCAACACGCCACAGGACACAGGACACATCACACACAGCGATGCACATTATTATGCCCCAAAATCATCTCCAATCGTGTTTTCTACATTAAATATGCATAGAAAACATGTTTTGGGATGACTTTAATTTTTTGGCCTAATACAATACCTTCCCTACACTAGGTGTGCGGAAAAGTAAAAAAACGTTTTTTGGGGGATATCACAGCCATACACAGTCAAGGAAAGTTCGCACAAAAGAGAATGAAACATTTACATATGGCTACTTGATGTTTTTTGACCATGTCGCAGTGAAATCTACTGCTAATATTCGCCTAAGCAGCGAAGATGTGCCGAGTGTACACGAAGCAAGAATTCTTCTAATACGGGTAGTAAAAGTCGTATTGGCTTTAAACGAGTACCATATGCCTCCCCGTAATGAGTGTGTCACATATTGAACTTTATTTTGAGATAAATTGCCAATCATACTCTGATAGCGTGATATTAAAGTTATACCAGTCCATTATTCGTTTCAAATACTATCTAATAAGATTTTTAAATTGTTGTGTCATCATCATGTATTAGTATAATAATAAGTAGATCTAAAAAATGTGTTCATAGTGTATCAATGAATCTGCAAATTCATAGCTCGAATAATCAAATACCAATAGATTGAAACGTAAAATAATATGTAATTTTTTACATGAAATGAATTCAAGCACATCTACTTGAATACAGTTAGTAAGTCTATAATTGTAACATTTATCGATCTGCATTGTAATTTAATTTAATGATTTGTTTGTTTTAGAATATAGATTGGTTGGTCATTTTATTATAACTCTTTTAGTTTATCAATGAAGATATTCTCTGAGGTATTCAAATGTTTGAATTTCAAACTATTTATGAACGAGTTAACACGTTTTACAATGAGAAATATAATCAATGTAAAGCCACCACCAATAAAAGCCCATACATCCAAATTGTAGAGAACATAAAATGGTAAATCAACCGAAACACTTTTCAAATATGGAGCGCCCTTATTTTTGGCCACATGTTTAACCCAATGCATTGCCGTTTCAAGTGGTGATTTCAATTGATCTCTAAATCTGGCTGAAGAGAGTCTCACATTGTGCCTATAACTGTCCAAACGACATGATTATTGTCAAAGTTATTATGATTATGTTTCATAAATACACAATTGTGGCCAACCTTGAGTCTTTCATAATTGTGTTGACGGCTGATTTAAAGTTGTCCTCATTTAATGTATCAATCGGAATGCTAATGCCATGGCCCTTTTGTTGTGCGATTTGCATGTTTGAGTGTTGATCAAAGAAAACTGAAATCCCAATCACTGGCTTACCAAAATAAACGGCTTCTGTAATCAATAAAATTCTTTGAACCATTCGAAAATCAATTGAAGTGCTCAAAAGTGTTCATTTTACCAGATGTGCTGAGTATCCCGCCATGTGAAATGAAAATCGTGACACTTTTATGTGCCAAAATTGATTGTTGCGGAAACCATGGTTCGACCAACACATCCGATTGCTTGTGCGATGGAATAATCAAATGTTTGTCGCTTTTTATAAGCAGTCTTGTGCTTGGATAGGCAGAAAATCCATTTAAAATGGCATCTATTTGATGTTTTGACAATTTTGTAAGTAAAACATTTGAACCAAGTGAAAGATAAATGACGCCGTCTTTTGCTTCATCCAAAAATTGTTGAATTTTTACTGGTAATGGATCAACATCCGATTTAATTTGTATGCCACCAACTTCAATCATATTCTGTGGATACGGTCGGGGTGTGCCATAAGTTACATGTGTATTTAACAACACTAATGATACATTTCGTTTGATCTCTTCAAGTGATGGCCAATTTTTGGCGTTTGTAAATGATTTCTCCATGATTTCTTGCTGTTTTGGTGCGAAATAAATGGGAAACGTCAAATCTTCAAACCAAAATGACAACGAATTGTATATACGTTGCCAAAATGTCATGCGATCTGTGTAATGGGTGTAGATGTGCGGAATATAAGATGGAAAATTTGGCGAACCAACTAGATCGGTTGAAAATTTTGTTGCGCCACTGGCGGTTGTCACAATCAGCGGCGCTTGAAAATGTTGACTTAAGGCATATAGTGCATCTTGAAGACACGATTCAATGACGATCACATCGAAATGCTGCTCGGTACGAAGAAACTTTTGAAAGTTTGCACTGGAAAATGTGATATTTGTAAAACGAACACCGAAACGATAATATTTTAACACCATATCCCAGAAGTATAAACGACTCAAATCCAGGAAATTGTTTTTCGCATATTCTGAAAATGATTTGTGTGTGTAAGTCTCGCTTGTGAATTTACAGTGAAAGATGAAAATTACTTTTTTGAAATAATTCATAAGATGTTTCGAGCAAAATGTGTCGGTAATTCTCATGCGGATGCGACACATTAAATGGTGAAATAACTGTTACATCGTGACCGTCTTTCGCTAATCCTTCCATTAACGCATGACCGATGTAAAAATGCGATTTTGATGGAAGCGGATAAACACCCAAAATTTTATACGATCTAATTGGTACAAATAAAATACACACGACCAACGTGAATGTTATTGATTTCATTTTGAAAGCACTTTGTATTTTCACACCGAGCGTTCCATTTGAACTGATTTCGAATTAAATTGAAATATTAAAACGATTCAGTTGCGACATTATAATAAAAAAAATTGAATAAGTAATGTGAGTAATGGGTGAACAAAGTCATAACCGCAAAACATTGTAAATACGGTCAAACTCTATAAATAAAATAATTTATACATCCGGTAACTAAAATTCAAAACATTCTGTTCAGTTTTTACTAGGGGACGGAAACCATTAGCTAGTTTTTTATATTTCAAGTAAAAACTGGGAAAATTAGCAAAAGTTATTTGATCCGCCATTTTGATATTGTGCCATGATTTGGTGACTAAACCAATTTTACAAGTCGACTATTGTAAGAAACAAGTACTTTATGCACGATTTTGTGTTAAAAAAAGAATAATTAAACTAATTTTCACTATTATAAGTGTATTATTCAAAACACATAAAAATATGTCTGAACAACAAAACGTCAAATTGTGTCAGTACAATCATTTGATTGCCATTTGACAGAACAAAAAACTAGAAAACTAGCAATTTCATAAAGGAATATTAGCATTATTAGATTATTCAAGCAATAAACTAGTAAATTAGCTATAAACTAGAAAAACTAGCATTGGTTTCTCTCCCCTAGAATTTTTATAATAGAAAATCAATATCGTAATCATTTTGATGTTATTTTATTCAAGAACACAAAAAACAGTGTGTTATCGCAGTTGAGCAAAAATGTTTGGCAAGCCATAACACGGTAAGACGGCTCAAATACTTTTTTACTTGTCTGGGTCCGGGGAATACGAGGTAGAGAAATTTACACGCAATTCAATAACACCATGTAAATGCGATATTTAAAAGCTTTGAAATGGAATATTAATTCTATTCTATGGACGCGACAGCAACGATGTACGTAATTCTTGTTTATACATCCGATTGACATTGTTTCTGACGGCAATTTTCTGACGGAATTGTTAAATTCGGGGTATCCAAGACATATCTCGATTTAGATGAATTTGTACTCCAAATTTTGGAGTCGTTTTACCATATCACTGTTTGAACATTATGGCAGTTGTAAAATGACACAATCGCATCCAGTTTCCAATATGCTCAGATTGCACAAAATCTAATATACACTTTGATCAAGTGGATCTGTGATATGTGAAGACTGGGATGTATAGTCGAATGTTCGCACATGTGATGTTTAACTTCCATTTTGTGTAAACAATTTTATCGAAAAGTTTCGCAATTGCAATCACGAGCCAGGTCTACTTCAATTCAAGATTGCTTTACAACTCTCTACCTATAAATAAACTCAATTGCACATAAAACAATTAGATTTCTTGCACATGAAGTGTGTATTATGAACGAATAAAACTTGACACGCCAGACAATTGTTTGAGTTATCATTGACATTGCAACTGACATTGTATCGAATTGGAATTTTCCTTGGCTTTTGGTCAATTGAATCGAAACTGTAACATCATGTGGTTCGTTGTGTATGCATATAAATCGAATATTCAAATTAAATGTAAATGCACTAAAAGTTATTCATTGAAATCGATGGGAATATAATAGGCTTTTAAAATCTATTTACTTCGAAATGTATAAAAGCAGAATAGAGCCGCAATATACTAGTAATGGAAATGTTAGAATAATTTTCGTAATGTTGGCTGTAATCATTTCGCAATAAAAGCCAAGAGTAAATCAATGATTTTGGAATCATGAACACGACATAGAAATATATAATGTAAATATCGAATATTTATGTTCAAAAATTAAATTCATTTGCACGTTTTACTTATAAAGATTTGCAAATCAAAATGTCAAATTGTAATTTTACAAAATACTACTTTACTCTACACATAACATTATTGATGTGGATTTTAAAATTGATTCAAATAAATTGCACTCAAATAAATGGAAAAAGTATGTTTAATAGCATTAGCAATTTAGTGGGACACAATTTTAGAATTTGTTACATTCTAACTTTATTTCAACCCAAATATTATTTGCTTAAATTTATCCTCTTCAAATTCGAGCAAAAGTAAGGAATAATCTCTAGAGCTCAACATAAATGTTCATTTTGAATTGTTGATTTTACTGCAAGTAAGTTTATGTCCGATCAATTTTACCTTAGAAAAAGAAACACCGTTCAGAAAGAGCTATATATAAACAACATTTCAGATGAAAATCGGATTAATTGCTATTCGTTAATGTTTAATTTGTTCATTTTCTTCATTTGTGCGCATTTTCTTCATTTGAGTCAGCAATATTATCATTAAAAATTACTATTTACAAAAATGCATCTATTCCTGCAGCAAAAATTGAAGAATAATTGCCAAAAAAGCTTCCTTCTTCACAGGATTTGATAGTTTTGATTTTAAAACTTGAGACACCTAAGATTGAGAGTAAAATTAATGGCTAACAGCTTTTTCATTGATATAATGCAGTTTATATGTGAAGAAGAAAGCATTAAAGTTTGTTTTAAACTACTAAACTCTACTCTGTATGTGGCAATGCTTGTATGCATGGCACATTGCATAGTAACACTTTTAATCCGGGTAGTAAATATTTATAACTGCATCTAGCAACTGGAATGAATGAACATCTATGATGAAAAAATGTATGCCAAGTTCATAATACCAAACACCAGTTGACAGCAGTTATTTTTGCTAACATTGTTATCCGATACAAAAACTAAATCACGTACAAAACTTTCTATGCTTTTTTTTATCCATTTAGTAAGTCAATGTTACAAATATCATAGTAACAGTTTTTACACAATAAATTTTGATAAAATATAGCTACAGTGTTTTAAGTTACAACGAACCCAATTTATAACAGGAATAATTTTAACAAATGCAATGAATATAGTTATTACTACAACACCACTACAAGGCCACCCAGTGGGCAGTGTAATTGTGAAATAACCAGACATTAGGCTCGAGCTATGCATATAGCGGCTGCTATTTTATAGATGCTATTCATAGGCGCTATTTAATTCGTGTGCTGTGTGTAACACCGAGTAGGAATATCATAGCCTACTATTCTTTTGTACATTTGAATGTGAGTACGAGAGAGATGTAGAAAATAACGCACAATATGCATAAATGCATTAAAACGAGATAAATAGCGCCTATGAATAGCACCTATGAAATAGCGGCCGCTATATCCATAGCTCAAACCTAATGTCTGGAAATAACATTCATTTGGGTAAAATTAAATTGTGAGAACGAATTTTTAAAAATGAAAACAGTAATTTGAAGTAGAAATTAATTTCGAAAAATATAATTGGTATCTACCATGCAGCTAAATATCAATTATTATGCATAAAATTATTTTTTTATCAAGAGAATATTTGATAATGAAGACGATTTAAACTGTCACAAACTTTGTGACCAGGAGAGAATACCTCCTGGCGAAGTTTAAAATTTCTTCTCTCGATTTACTATTTGTAATCCATTTTGATTCGAATGGAATGAGAAAATCTTTTAACTTTTTTGGAGATTCGGTTTACACTAGATAGAATGGGATATTTTGCTTAATCTTCTCGTTTTTTTTTTACAATTTGAGATGAAAAGGGAAATATTTAAAAGAGTGGACATTTGGCGAAAAAAAACTATTTTAATGATGTTCTTCTAAAGTTGAAAATGTTCATCTAAATACTGAACCAGTTCTGTTAATGACCAATCTCACCATATTTCTAATGTGGTCGATTTTTCTTTGAAAAAATACCAAAGAATCGGTGCCACTCTTCAAAATGAAGTCATAAATACGACATTTTAATAGTTCACTTAATAGCATTGATGAAATATACTTTGTATGCTTTAAATTGAACTCGATCGATGTTTGCAAAATGATAGGTAATTTCATATCGGCAACGAACTTGGCACTATTTCAAGCGCCATAAAATATTTGAATAATAAATTTTACATTTTCGCATGACATGTGCTTGGAAAATGATGATGATTACAATGTTACCCATATTGCACGTAGTATATTCATGATGACGACACTACATCGATATTGTTCAATGTAACATCGCCAATGAATGTATACATATACGAAGAAAATAAATTAGAAAAGATCAGCAAAAATTAGTGGTTAAAAACAAGCGCTAAATCATATGCCAAGCACTTTGTAATAATTATGAATAAACAACTTGAAGCGCGACGCAGTGTAACACATAATACACCAAAAATGTAATCGCCTTGATGGTAATGGAAATCTAGTGTAGATTGTTGTTGTCGAGCATATGTTCGCTTGTATACAGACGGTATAGGACAACAGATAGTGTATGTCTATATATGTGGGTTGCTTTTGAAAGTGGCAACTTTGCAAAAATCATGCATTTATTATGGAAATTGCAATATCGTAATAAAATCATAGGATGCAAATACAAACGGAACCTCCTGGAATGAAGATATATGCCAGTTATGCGTGCGAGCGCCACAGTGCTTGGCAAACACTTCATATTCTCGGCATTAAAAATTGCAATTGCTATAAAACAGATAACAACAATAATAACACAGCAATGGCAGTGGCTCACTTAACCGCTCACCGTATTTTGGAGAGATAGAGTGCACACACGGAATGCAAAAGCCCTGCCCTTAGATCTGGATGCGAATGGAAAATTCGAAGCAATATCTCACCGCGCTAATTGAAAAGCATAATTTATGATTACAAACAGAGTTGCAATGTGTATCGCTTCGTGTTGTACCTAATTTTTGGCACTTGAAAATTAAAGGTGAATCTATACTTTGTGTGACCATAGAATGTACAGTGCGCGCATACGCACTGAATTTGCATGAAAATCAGTATGCATTGAATGTGGAGCACTTATTTGATTAAAATCAAGCCCAAATTAGTCACATTTCATTGTACCGAGGCCAGGATAAATTCCTTTTTGATCCGTGGCAGATACATTGAAAATCCAAATGGACATACCAAATGAGTATACTCGGAATCGTCCGATTTCAACACCGGCTAATGAATGCATTCACCGTTTATTCCATACCGAGACGGAGATCGGCTTTGGGGTGAAAAGATGCCATTCTTTGTTTATGCTATTGAGATGAATTTTCGTTGACCTAATAATAAATCTCGACAATTCTAATCGTCGCCTGTGATTTCAATCATAATTTCTGCTATAATTTCTAATCAAATTCCAATTGTTGATAATACAGTCCCACTCGTATTAATATTTTAAATATGGGCGAAGAAGAGAGCGAGAAATGCGAAATAATGAAAGGAATCACGCACCCTCACAAAAGGTTGCCTAATACGATAATTGAACAAATTCACACCTAAACACAATCATCATTCCCGTTTCTCAAATAAACATTTTATGCTATCGTCAAACGTATATGCTCTTTGGCATTTGCCGATGCCTGTTGTCATATGCTCACACTTTTGGTTCATATCTTTTTGGGCCACACACACACACGCACACTCTCACTCTCTTCTCCTCTTTACTCCTCTCTCTCTCTCTTTCTCTTATTGTTGAATGTTTCACTAATTTGATTTTCGAAAATTATTTATTCGAATCTCGTATCATTCCGCATACCTCGCACATTTTCCTCTGGCATACACAAATTCAGATGTGTATAGAGAACATTCAAAATAAATACCTCGAGTTTATCTAACGATAAATCGGTGCTTGTAGCCTGTGGAAAAGTATGTACGATTGTACATGGTTTTGCAAAATCGTAGCGACACAAAATCCACACACACACACACATACATACACACGCACGTGCACCATATTCACATGCAAATATTCCGGATGCACGAAATGTATTTTACATCAAAGCGATGGGCTTAGCTATATAAAATTGTATAGGACACAAAACAACGGACAACGCATCCAAGTATCGATGTGAGCCTCGTGCTTTTTTTTTCTGCATTTCAATTTCAAATTACATTCATTACGAATATTTTAACAATGTACAATGTTTGTGGAATAATCCACATCGAGCGTATTTACCGCATGGACCAGCGTAATTGGATGTGTGAAATGGAAAATCGACAATCTCTAAAATCGTATAATATTCACATGAAAAAGTGAACCGAATTGGATTTTGTAGAATAGATGGTCTATTTTACCAAATCCAGTGTAAAAAAAATCGCTTTTAGGGCCAAATAAAATGCTTCATCTTGTGATATGCACACGCGCACATTCATTTTGCTGTTGATGCTTTCATTTTTATTGTTAATCACATTTCATTTTCATCATTCTGTCGAAATAATCATTTTGATCGTTCAGCAAAAGCGCCAGCTCACGCACATTCAACAAGGATTGTGTGGAAAATTAATTATCGTTTATTAGATTTCGATTGAAATTATTAGTGCGTATACGTGAGCATTTTGCACAAATTTCTCTCGTTCAATGTTTGTATATCGTTTAACATTGGATTTCATATTAATATATCCACATCCATACGATGTGGTTTGGGCATGTTTTTCAAACTAATTCAACGCTCATTCGCACACAAACCTATTCAGACATTCATCTATCGACAAGAGATAGTTTCATAAATGAGGGTTGGAATTTCAAATTGCGATAACACACATGTGAATGGTTTTAGTTTTGTTTTTTTATTTGTTTAGGGATTTTCGACCATTTATATACATGTATAGAGATGTTATATTTAATTGTTAGAAAATAGCCATCAGACCGACATCAACATCGGCAGGTATGGTAAAAGTTTTTTTTTTTTCATTTACTTGAATGTATTTAAAACACCCAAATAACTATTTTATGCCAAACGAAACGATGCGGTGCTTCAGGAAAACTGTAGCAAAGGAAATTACAAACGGAGAAGTGTATATTCTCTCGCAATAAACTTGTGTACAATGTGAAAATTGGTTTTCGGTGAAAATTCCACATAAAATTGGCGTAGATATTCAAGTGGGAGTGTGCCTGGTGTGTGTCTTTTATTTTAACCGAACTCATATTACATTTACCAGCATTTATATAAACAACATTGTTAATTTCTCGTGGTTTTGCATTTGGGTATGTATGTTCGCATTTGGTATGCTTCATCAACATTCTAAATTCATATTATTAAACGAATAAAATGGCAAACTGTAAAAAACGGCGGTATTTCGTATGTATGGATGTTTTCTGCACATCTAAAACTCATAGTTAGACACGGGGTTTGCTGCTGTAAACACACATTACAAGCATTATACTGTAAACATTGTTTCTCGATTGGTTTTGATTATGCTCAACAAATCACAAATCTAAACAATTAAAAGCCCGAAAATGTACGTCGATGCCACACTTCAAGTTTTACCCTACCATCATATTTCGAAATATCGGTTACAATTTCGATTTAATCATCATTTATCATCGTTTTAACTTTGTCCATGGATTATCTCAATCTCGTACATTCGCTTAAAATCAACAAACTAACACATTTTATTCAATTTTCAATAGGCACCTTTAGGCAATAGACTGCTTTTCATAAAACTTTCCGACCAAGATTATGAACGGCATTATATTATTTGCCATTCGCATCAGGAAAAATAGATAAACATTATGTACAAAAGTTTCTGAAAGCCAACCAAAATTTAAGTACTGATTTGGGTCAGTTTACCTACCAAGTATTCATCTACCTATATCCAAGGCTCGTTCCAAAATTAATTTAAGGCAACATTTCGGTTGACCAATATTTTCATAACAGATTTAAAGCTACAACTTCTTCTGTAATATTCTGAAACTTTGGTTCTTTATATTTTTCGGGGAATTATTAATTGTGTTCTCTCACATTGAACGATAAGAACGAAGAATATCCCTTAGACTTTTCAAAATAATAATACTTTTGAACAATACTTTCGACACAAACTGCAAAATCCCTTTTATTAAATGTTTTCCCTCTAGAAAATTATTTCAACACTTCTTAATATTATGCCATATCTTGGGTTGTGTTAATGTTGTTGTTATTTAAACAAAAATAATACTCTATAATGATGCCAACATCTTTTTATTCAATTGAAATTCGTTGAAGATGCTATTGATTTTTGTTTTCGATTCCGAATGGAATGAAATAATAATATTAATGTTAGTATTGGTTTGGAATAATTCCAAACGCGTGTTGGTCGCACAAAGGAAAGAAAAAAAGAATCTCTGTCGCTTTTGAATATGTGGTAAATAAAAGTGTGCATGTTGTACTTACCTCACGGTCGAGTGCCTTGATGACTTTTACTTCGCCTGATTTTGGATCAACTGCAAAGTTTTCGGAGCCAATCAAACCAAAAGTAATTTCACCGCCTTCCGGATCATATCCTTCCAATGTATAAACAATCCATCCGACTGGTGTTGCCTCGGAAAGTGCTAAATTATTCATGTCTTCTGTGAAAATAGGCGGCAAATTGCAACGACCTGATAAAACATAGATTGAAAATAGAGATGCAATCAACAATCTGATGAATAAAGTTTGTGTTTTTCAATGTGCGGGAAAAAGAGAATGTATATTTATTCAACAATGTTTGTTAGCAGAAAAACTCTTTGAAATACGCTTGAAATTTGTGTAAACTCTTGAAACTAATAGAGTACACTATCAATTTCTATTTCATCTTATATAGACTTTGCATTTTCATATTGATTATAGATGCACTTCAAACTCGAACTTTTATCGTTAAAATGAAGCTCCTCATATTTGATGTGTGAAAATCAACCTAAGAATCAAAACAAATATTTCAATTCATCTCTTATATCTTCTTCTTCATCATTATACTACTCCTTTTGCTTTTACAGATAATCAGAGATCAGGTAAAACACATTAACTTATCAGGCGAAATAAAAAAAAATTGCTCAAAGTTTTTATGAACAGCATTTGAGTTAAGTAAAACGAAGCAATGCATTCAACTTTCTACTGCTTGCGTGATTATAAAACGACGAAAAGTTAAATATGTTAGCATAGCTATGAAGAAGGTTAACAGAAAACTAAAAAAAATGACAATTATCTCTCTATTCGACATCATTTTAATTAAAAATCAAATAAAAGTTTTACTATTTGTTTTAGTTCCTTCAAACTTTCTCCCGTTTCTGATTTAAGTTGGTCAAAAGATTGAATTTTTTCTTTATACTTATGTAACCATAGATTTGGAAAGAAATTCGAAGCATTTCCAAAAATACCGAATTTATTCAGTTCAATGATTATTTATGAATCAATAAAGTCACATCCAACTCGCATCTAAAGGCAAACAATTACGTATACGAACTATCGTAGAAAAGTGTCAAAACCATATTGAACCGATAAATTCTTGTAGAAGCGAATAACATAATTTTAGCATTTTATCAAATTCCAAAAATAAAATTTACGTCACTTACACATGGATTTTCATGAAAATGGAAATTTGAATGTCATTTGGTTTGGTGATTTAGCGATGAAACGTGAAAAAAATCCGTAATGCATTGCACACGTTAAATGGCATGGGGTTGTTCTTTTGCTTCAAACATCGATCGGCTGATTTATGCGAATTGAGTACGTGAACGGTAATTATTTCTTTAAAACGACGATTTAAGTGACGTGACCGAAAAATCTGATGCGAACTGAACACATTTCAATGGGAAGCTAATTACATTCGGAACCATTTCTTGAATCATACAATCACAAAAGAAGAGAATTTGTTTTAAGAACGGATTTCATCACGTTTGATGCTGAGAATAAAATAGAATGCTATGCGAGGGCGAGAGAGACAGAGAGAACGAAAAGTTGTTTTGCTAAAACCATTTCAAGACTTGACGCAATGGCATGAATTACGACAAAAGTCCTTACGTCATTCATATTCAACGTTATTTCGTTTGTTTTCATTGCCGTTCGTTGTGTAGATTCATTTTATTCTAATTATTTCGATCCAATTAAAATGGAAAATGACAGAAATTGGTTCGTTTCATTTACATAAAACAAATTCATTTTGATTAACGTTATTTGAATTCACAACACATATTTCAGCTTTTAATGAATGTTGATCGTTGAATGATGGGATTCACTTTATTATTTTGGATTAGTAAACATGAAGCCGTGGGATAATGAATTATTATTTACGACCGTTGCACAGGAAATGTTGCCATTCATATTGTCGCTGAATTGAACGAGTAATTGAACATTTTCTCATTCTCTTCGTCAAAGAATATCTGCTTGAAAAAGAAAACTTCGATGACACAAAAACTTCCATTTACGATTCGTGATTGGCGCGACAAATTTTGATTTTGTCAATATAAAAGTTCAATGTAAAAGCACCTGAAAATTATGTGGCGCGTGAAATCGAATGCTTTGCAGGTGCTTATGGCACAGAATTTTCAGCTAAGAAAATCTTGTTAAATTCTTAAATCGTTTCGTCGTCTTTTATGTTGTTGTTGTGTTCTTTTTTTTTTGTTCGCAAAAGAAAGCGAACTTCTTTGCCAGTCATGGTCCGCACAACGATGTGCAATAATGAGAAATTTAATGGGAAAATTGTGCATGAAAGTTTTTCAGTCGGTTGATTCTTTGTACACGCGTACTGAGCACCACCATAAAATTGCAAAATGCTCGGCTGCAACACCATATCAAACTCATTCAAACTAAACTGACAATGGAGTTTTCATATACACACACACAACAGGAGACAGACGATAGACGCGACATGCAATACAACCCAGCACACATAATTGTAACTGTAAAAGTAGTTATATGTTTTTCGATTTGCAAAAATGCAAAACATTGGCAATGTAGATATCGCCGCCACCGTTGTGTCGTTGATGTCATCGTCGTCGACGACGCCGCAAAATTACAATTCATCTACAGCAAACATAGCGCTCAAATCCAAGAATTTGAATGCAGAGAAAATGGTTGGTGTGTGTTGCACCCTCGGGGAAAAAAATTGGTTAGCAAAGAAGTAAGATTTTGAAAGAGAGAATATTGTGGATGCCCGCGGATTTGAATTGTTGTACATTGGCGAACAAATGTGTACAAAATTGTCATGAGTCTGCTTGCAAAAGCAGAAGGCAGCAGAGAAAAAAATATCATTCAAGTTTACTTCCGATTCGTAGTCAGTATTCATAAATAGCTTGGAGTAACAGTTGCCGGTTCAATTTGGAGAGTACGTATTGTAGAATGTTACGGTTCTTGTTAGTCGCACTACAAAAAAATTTGAACCAAAAGCAATAAGAAGGAGTAGTTGTATCCGTTTAGAAAACGGAGACAGTGGCAGACATGAAGTGCTTCGGAAACAGTCGACAAATCGTTCGATGACATCGCTTTGAGAGACTGAGAGACAGTATCATTTGATGGTGTGAGAACATTTACATATTGCATTATATTTGAGAGCCATTGAGGCAACAAAAAAAAAATTAAGAAAAAAAAATATGCTCAACATTTGAAACAAATTCAAAACGCATGGAAGAAGGAGACACAGAGAGAATGAATGATAGACGCGCTCAACCATCGAAATGAAATTAAAGAGTATGGCATAAGGAGACAATCATGCATACCGAAATGAACAACACAAAAAGCAATAAAAAAGTTTCAAGTAGTAAAACATGTACAGATTGCCTAACGCAAAACCCTCCGAAAAGAAAAATAGGAATGAGAATAAGTTGGTTGTGTCACCGCACGACAATGAGAATGAATTTTCCGTGCTCCAATTTTTTGAACACTTGGCAAAACACTAGCGAGAAACATTATGACAATGATAGAGATGATATAAATAAGAACAACACATAAATGAGAGCAAAAAGGAGAGTAAGTCATCTCTGTGTGATAGTGAACATTAAAGCAATTTTTGGTGTTGAACTCTTCACTACTACTTCGTATGCAAACTCAAAGCATACAGATTAGTGTGTTGACGTGATGTGAAAACGAATCGTGGCATGCGGAGAGGGAGAGAGAAAGAGAGAGAGAGGAGAAGAGAAGTAGGAAAAGTGCCACAAAACAAATCTATTGACAGAGGAAATGCAAAACAAACTCGATTGCAATCGGATAAAAATGGCATTGGCAAACATTACGAGAAATACACTTCATGGTATTATCAACCACCACCTTTGCAAATTAAAAACATTTCCATTTGAATCAACAGAATACCGAGAATTATTCTCACACAAACAGCAGAGACGCACACACATGATTTAACTATGTCCGCGGTTGCCTTCAATGAAATCCGAAAGTTTTATTCTGCTGACCGGATGCTTTTTGAAGTGGTTTTCAACATGTTTACCATTCAATTTTGTAAATATTGCCATGCGATTGTCATGCATCATATTTGGTCAGGAAAAAGTAAATTCGGAGAGAAAACAAAATACTTGAGCATAGCTTCAAAATGATGGGTGCCAGTTGATATCGAATGAAATTTTTACAGGATTTCACCTCTTGCATACACCGATGCAACCAAAGCCGATATCACCCCATGTTTACATTGGTTTGACTGGATGTACCTGCTTGTCGGTGCTGGCACAAAATTGCAATTATTCTGCTTGCTTGCGACCATATTATCAATGGGTTGCACGTTTCTCTCATTGTTGACGAAACATTTGGCATAATTGAAAAAAAAATCTGCGCGCACACGCACACATGGGTGTGCTTCGAAACGCCAATTCAATAGTTAACATGTACAGAACATGTCACCAATTACAATTATCTACTGCTTGCCATTGTGCGAGAATAAAAAGTTCAAATGCTCGTAAAAGAACAGAGTGAAAAACTGAGGCTATAGATAGGGCAAACACATGCGAATATAGAATTAAATATGCCTATTTTATGAACTAATTATGTAAAAATGTCACGTTCCCACGAAATGCAAAAGCTTAGGAACGTGTAAAATCAACAAATAAAAACATTTTCGCTCTGCACTTTGAAGCTTTCAGGCCATCTCTGTCCTCCATCTCCCAATTTCTCTGTAGATAATTTCATTTTCCGCTTGTTTGTTTTTACCGAGAACAGTATGTTGCTAGCTGTGCTGCAATTTTGTTTGTTGGCACGGCGAGAAGGTTCTTGTAATTTTATACGATTTGCTTGAATCAAATGTAAATTACGGTTTAATAAATCGTTTGTGGGTCAGAAAAGGACGGAACAAACGGAAACTGCCTTGCAGCAGTAGACTTCAACCAAATAGGAAATACGTTGCATCGTTATAAATGTTGGTAAAATGAATGTATATCAACTGTTAATTACTGAAAATTTACCGGGAAATATCTCAAATATCTCGCTTCGATGCGGGTCGAGAGCATGGATGACAGCAGAAAATTACGTTTCTGGAATATTTTTGATTGGTCAATTATTCGATTTGTTGCGGAGCGCGATTCCGGTCAGTTGGCCGTTTGGCACAAAAATGTCGGAAACAAAGACGAATCGAACTGGAACTCGTTGAGTATCCATACGTTCGAAAGTAACAACTGCATTATAATTCTGCATTTACTTAAATTCAACCCTTTTTTTCTGCACATAATGCTACCCAAATTTCACAAAACTTATAAACGGAAAATATGCAAATTTTCGTGTATTATGTACAGTAAATTCGTATGAAATCCAAAATATGAATGCAATTTTGGAACAATGATTCAGTGCTGAAATATCGCATGCCACCATATTTGGGTCGAGGCACAAAGATATTTATCTAAACTTTTTCCATCGATTTTACGATTTCCGTTGCTCATGCGTTTTTTTCCTTTTTCGTCATGAGCATGAATAACATTGGAATAAACGGAAATGCCGATCGGGTTTCGACGAAAATTGCTCGAAATACATTTTTTTTTTCGTTTTAACTTTTGCAAATGCAAATAAACTCGTATGAGAAGCAACAGCAAACATTTGAAGCAAGACAAAAAAAGCACACAGATGAGATCGAATATTTGCACACGTTTGGCGAAATTCAAATAAAAATTTCATTTTTATTCAACCATTCAGCAACATACGTTTGCGATGCAAGTTTTTTTGTTGTTGCTCCGTCGAAAACATGTTCTCTCTCCTGCAAATGCAATCAACTCAATGACCATTTACTATAGGAACCATTTCGATGAACTCATGTCATACACTGGCAACCTGCAAACAATGTTCGGTATTCTTGGATCGAAAAAATGACCAAAAATCCATTTCGACGAAATCAAATTCTTGAATGTATGTAGTTGAAGTGATACATCTTCAAGAGTTCACTTGTAGCAGAAGATCGAGGACAGCGCCTCAATCAACGTTATTTTTTCGTTTTTTTTTCATCCTCTCTTTTGTGCATGCTGAAGCAATCAGAAAGATCGAATGACGACAAATACGATAAGAAAACGGAATTTATTTAAATTTGCTCAAAAATTATGTTCATTTAGGTGTATAATTCGGCTTGGTTTGGCATCTATGTTTTCTTTTCACATTCTTACATTTTTTTTTTGGTCTTTTCGTCAACTTGTCGCATTTTCATGTAGTAAAAGTTCACAAAAGAAATGGTCAGATAACTGAAGAGTGTGTATATGCGAGACAAAGAATTTATAAGAACGAAGGAAGAAAAACGACACGACTGTTTGCATAAATCATTGTGTATTTTACATTTGGTCGTTTCGGCCTATAGCCTCATTTCGTATGCGAAATCGGAAAACAGTGAGAGAAAGAAAGAAAAAACTGTCAGAAAACCATAGAAAACATTGTCGCGCACATCAGCCCTTAAGATATCATGACACTGATGTGCCTTAGTTTATCTTGTACGGTGGCAGTTCGAGAGATTTTTTTATCACTATCAAACACAGTTGCCATTCATGTTATTAGAGTAATTTTAACATAAACTTGTGTGTGTGTGTGTTTCAACGTCATCCCGAATTTATATCTATGAGTATTTCAAGTTCCCTTTGGATATTCACTAAACGAAAGGGAGTTAGTTTCAATGTATTTATATTCTGTCGTTTTACAGCTATCGTTTATTTGTCCTATTTCCCCATCCCTGCTCTGTGCTCTCTCTCTCTCTTCCCTCCTCCCTCTCCTGTGTGTGTCATCTATTAAATATACTTAGCAAACATTAGACAAATTGACAACTTCATCCGATTTTAAATAAATTTTTAGCGTTTTCCATTAGCGAAATGTGCAAACGCTCTCACCGCAATTGAAATCCCCTGGAACATGTAACATGGGCTTTTGCTTTCAATGCTTGATGTTCAACTGCTCATGCAAGCGAGTGTATGCGAGTGGAAAGTTTATTTTTCAGCAAACAAATTGAGTTGTTGTTTTGTGATCGGATCTCATCTATGGTTCTTTTCTGCACAAAGCAAGCGCACGACGAAGAAGCGGAAAAAAGCGCCGGACAAAATGTAGAAGAAGCTTCGAAAGCCCTGGCTTGAGAATTGGTTGTTGACCGAATTGTTGTTGTTGATGATGATGTTTTTGTTACGAACTATCGAAGAAATAAAAAAATAAACAATTTTTTTTTGCCATGGATCAAGAGTCCAATCTCAGCAATTCTGTATGAAACACGAATGCGAACAGATAAGTTCGTTAAAACGAAAATCTAGTTCATGTTCAAGGAGCGGGACGCATTAAATCAATATATTTGAAGCAGACACAAGGGAGCGTTAAATTTGTAACGTCTTTATTTGGATGTTCGACGTTTTCTCTCTCTCTCTCTCCACGTTCACTCCTCGGACATTTTTTCCACTTCGTTTTCGTTTCGTCCTGACGATGGACGAGGGTGTATATATATTTTACAGCATTTCTCGTACATATTGGAATTTCATTTTTGGTTCGTTTCGATTTAACATTCTCAAATGTTGGCATTTGTTGGGAACGCTTTTTTTTTTGGTACGCTTTGTTTTACATGGTTGGTATGTGATTCCATGTTTGGATCTTTTTTCTCGTATTCATTCATAGCACTGAATAAATTGTTCCGAGTTTAAAAAGGACGTTATCGTGAGTGAGTCCATCAGTGGGAAACAAGCTAGGCAAATAAAAACCTCTCGGGCTCGGAGTTTTGCAAAAATCAAATAAAATGTAAACAAAAAAAAAAACCTCTGCCGATTCTTTTTTCTTCGCTATTGACGCTTCGAGAATTACTTGGGTGATTATTTATTGTGGGTTTTATATTTATTCACTCAACGTTCGTCGTTCGTTATATGTAAGTCAAATTCATATCGAATATAATTTGAGTCTGTTTTTTCTTTTGTATTCTGTCGATGAATGGGACAAAAACAACAAAATTTGCACATAGATTATATGACGAGATTATATTGTCGATATGTAAAATAAAACATGAACATTGTCTGCATGGGAAATAAAGCACAAAAAACGGAACCAACAACAAATACTAGAATGCACGAAAAAAAAGGATCGAATGGAAAATACAATGAATGCCTTCAAGACTTTCAAGGGGGGCATTGTGAGGCTGTAATTTTAAGTGAAATTGGTTAACAGTGAACAACGCCATTGTGCGCCGAAAAACGATATATATCGTTAATTAAAATCTCGGCAAATTATTACACTGTTTTGTGCGTCCGAAAAAAAAGGTCAATGAAAATTTATGGTTTTTCATTGTAAATGTGTTGTTGTTGCTTTTGTGTCTGTCTTCATATTTTGCACGATTCAAGTTTCCGATTTTTATCACATAAATCTTCTTCTCGTAAATCGATTTTTTTTGTAC
The DNA here is from genome assembly GCF_009176525.2 of Contarinia nasturtii. Classification (NCBI taxonomy): domain Eukaryota; kingdom Metazoa; phylum Arthropoda; class Insecta; order Diptera; family Cecidomyiidae; genus Contarinia; species Contarinia nasturtii. Next base: position 80,346 of record NW_022199294.1, on the reverse strand, counting down.
CGCTGCAAAGAAAGAAGCACAAACGCATATACAGAAGAAGATCTCATTCAAAATGTTATTATTATGTTAAACGTCGATCGTCTACGAAGTTTAAAATAAAAGCGTTTTGTCTTGTCATCGTGCTTGTCGATGTATTTTGAGCAATGGAAAAATCGAAAACAATGAAAATTTAATCAACTAGCCGCCAAGAATGAAAATAGCAACGACACAATAAACTATGGAACAACGGTTCCGCATTTACATCATCATGTGGCGCGACGGCAAGAAAGAAAATTGCAAATTGCATTCAAATGACAATGCATATTATCACATTGACATCTCCATCGCACCACTAAAACGAAATTCAAATTAAAATTGAACACACAGGCACACGGGATGCACAGAAAAATGACTATACATACAAAATGCTTTCTTCACTGAAAACAAATATTTGTACTTGACGCATAAAATTATAACTTGCAGATGAATATGCAAAATATTGTTTGCAAGCAAAATGAAGAATAACCAATGCGGTTGAGCATACTTTGAAACTTTAGAATAGGAAAATTGAGATGACACCAACGAAAAGATCAAATTAAGTACTTGGTAAGTTTAAAATGCACTTAAAAGTCATTTATGATACCATTGAAAGTTGAGAAAAAATGAGAGCGATTGAAAGGGATGAACAATGATGACGTAGTCGGAAATAAAGCTTAAAAATTCTTGGAAATATACTTTTACCCAGTCCGTTCTTTTTCGTAAGTGGCATGCACTCAAGCTTTTTCTCTCATTTTCTCTTTCGAAGTCACTTTATACAGCCACGAATGCTATATTCACTTTGATCAATATAAAAGTTCCATTCCATTTTCATTAGATCGCATATCTCCCGTTGACATGAAATCATTCAAAAGTACGAACACGTACACAAAAAATAATTTGAAAAAAATGAAATTACAATTTTGATTTCACAATAATACACCATGTTCGAATTCAATTTCTTTCTTTCGCCTGTTTTTTTGCTCCGAAATATCGAAGTAGCTTTTAAGATTGATGCTTTTCATTATATCATCACATGAATATCATATGCACTTTTTCTAGCGACTTCTTGTCGTCTTCTCGGATCAAAAATGTCTGAAATGAAGCCATACATCGTTTCTTACTACACAAACTATAAATTGAATAAGTTTTATTCTGTTTTCTTCCATTTTTTCTAGTCAAATGCGATTTCTACTGTATTTTGGCATCTCAATACGACGGATTTTCAATCAAAAAACTTCTGATAAACAAAATGAAAGGCACTCGAGTACAATGCATGCTTATTTACAGTTTTATATTTACATGTTGCTTGGCAATAGAAAAAATGTGAACAAGTACTTTGAAAAATGTAAACATAAAAGAGTATCATCAATCAAAGTTAAGTACCAGTACTTTGGTCAATAGAATCCTCTCCAATTTTGCAAGAATTTTACAGCATTTCTTTTTAAACTGATACTCTGTGGGTGATTTTTTTCCGGGAAAGCTTCTATTTGTGAATTATAATAGGAAGAATTGAGCGGTTACATTATTCCCTTTATTGAATTTCACTTTGATCGATTTTTTATGTATGTTTATATATTTTCCAACTAAATTGTTTATGTGAATTCAAATGCAGCTAATATATAATCAGCTCCAGCTGCGGAAAACCATATGACAACGACGATTTTCCATTAATAAATAAAAAGCTAATTTTTCCGCATTTCATTTTTTAGAAAATTAAAATAAAACCAGCGGCCAAAAACGGGACATATGATAATGGTCGACGTGAAATTATTCCAGAAAAAAAGAAGACGTTTCGTCATTTTTTTCAGTCACGCAGCATGTCTGCCTGCTGGACTGATAAAAAAAAATCGCTTTCATTCCTTTTTCGACTGCTTTTTCTTCTCTCGTTTTCATTCATTTTTATCAAAAATGATATTTAATGATGTGCTTAAAATTACCTTGGCCGCATTTACCCAAGCCCCTAGCAGCAACAATTTAATATTGCTATTTTCATGCGCACACGATGGCTATGCACTTGGTAGTCATTTTTCAAAAAATTTAACTGCATCGTTTGCATACCTTTCGTCAATCCAGTCGCGTATCGTTCGTGAGCAACTCATTTCAACATTCTTTGCAATATGCAACGAATATTTTCCATTATATACCAATGAAGTGGTTCATTTCACCATTTTTAATATTTATATTTCTCACTTCTTTTTCACTTTCTGTGTGCCACCTTCGCTCTTTCTCGGTCTCTCTTTCTCTTTTTAATGTATGCCAAACCACTTCACAACCTGTTGTTGATGCAAATTTTGCATGCAACTTATGCAGATCTCTTGGCTCTATCGCTGGACTAACAATGTTGGAATTTCAAAAGATAATAATTATCCACTGCGTTGGAAAAAAAAACCGTAAAAGACGCTAATTTTATGCTGTCAACACTATCTTTGTAATTCAATGCCGTGTGCCCTTTATTAGAGTCATGCTGCAATGTAATTTGGTTATATATTTCGTTTGGAGCCCAGTTTTTGTTCGCTCTGTTCTTAGCCACCCAACGAAATTATCTATGAAAAAAATGGGGAGATCAGTGTTAAATTGTCTAGCATTTAACCAACAGCAGCGATGGAACATTGTAATTGCTGTAACGAGCATATCCTTCTTAAATACAAAAAAAAAAAAATTGTTGGGATAGCAAAATGCCCGAGAAAAACGGCGCATCTATTATATGGACACCTCTTTAGTGTGAATGGGCAAGAAGGCGTGAGACGAACCGACAAAAAAATTAGCATTGTATTTGGCATTAACAAATGCGTGAGAGATTCAAATTCTTGAGCTGGTCATTTTTAATTTGGTCCATTTAAATGATTCTCTTTTTTTTTTTGGTTTTCATTTTATAAAATATTTTTTTGGTACAATTATTTTTGTGTGGGGGCACACAGCATGAGTATGAATTTCCATTAGATGAGTCAGCTATTTTAGATGAAGGTAGTCTAAAGTGTGCTTATTTTAAGTGAAAATTAATGGCAAGGATGTTACGAGAGACATGGAAGAATTTACGATGCCATCCCTACCGTAAATTAACAGGAATTTGCCAAGACGCACATGCACGATTACCACCCTCCCCCCAAAAAAAGGATGGTGGCGAAGATGACAGAAGAAAAGGTTATCAAACACGGGAAATTAAAGAAATTCTGAACTGTCTTTGTTTTTATTGCATTGAAATTTATTATATCAGTGAGAAGCTGGCACTCTCTCCCCGTTGAGTGATCACAAGTGTGTCGGCCTTATTGCAAATGGGTAGATAATTTACATAACATCTTTCACACCACCAAATCAACACTAACCGACGAAGCAGAGATAGAGAGAATCACTTGAGCTGTGCTGAATAAAAAAAGGCGAAGAAGCAAATAGTCCGAACTGCACGAAGCACAAATACCTGCGAGGAAAATTTAATTTTTCAATGTGAACATGATTCGAATTTCTTTTTTTCACTTTTTCACCTTCGCTAACACACCAAGTTTTATTCAATGTGCACGAAATGAAGGGAATGCTTCATTTTTTATAATTCATAGCTCACTATGATTATTTTCTCATTTTATCATGACGAACACAATGCAACGGAGGTGGCAGCGTATAGTGAACGTAGATGTATGTGTGTGCACAGTGAATTCGCTTTTACCTTTGAAATATGATTTTCACATTTTGTTCATCTTTTTCGTTTTTTTTTTTCTGTTTCGTTACCTTTGAGCAATAGCGGAACGGCATGTTCGATTGTCACTATCATTATTCACAGAGAGACATGAATTACCATTCTGATGCATTTTGACAATTCATATTGTCTCCTTTCGTGCTGTCGCTCACAGATGAGCCATTATTTCCCTGTCCTTGTGTCGATACAAATTTCATCGAAAAAAATGGCTTTTTTTATCGAATCACCAGCTAAATATATGCGAATGCTATATTGCATTTGCTTGATTACATCTCAAAAATTCAATACGCAAAAAGTGTCGAGATTTCAGTCGAAAAGAAATGGAGCGGACGTCAATATATTTGGCACAATTCTAATTAAATTGAGAGAGTCAAAATAACCAGCGTGGCGTCATTTATTCGACATTTTTGCACAAAATGTTAATTAAAAGCAAGCCGAAAGTTCATTCAAAACATATTTGTATGATGTTTTTTACGAGCGGATGGCTTTTTTTCCAGCTACAACCATGTCTGACGATGTTCGCCATCAATGCAATTTTTTCGATGCCATAATTTGTTTTTGAATAAGCACCAGCACCAGCAGCTAGACGAAAAGCTCGTTTAAACGTCGTCGTCGTTCGTGTTATGATAGTGAACATTTCATTGTCAGTGCGCGATGTGAACGGCCATGGAATTTTCCTCCATCATCAGCTATTATCATCCAGCATAAAACAGAGAAAGCCTGTGTATGTGTGTGTGTGTGAGAGAGAGTGACAATGAAAACAGACCTAGAGAAAAGATATTTTCACAGCTAGCATCAGCACCAACAAACACAACAAAATCAAAAGAGAGAAAGAGCAAAAAAACAGCACAAAAAACTGAAACGCACAACAGGCATTAATAGCGTTCGCTTTTTTTCCACAAAGATCAGCTATTCTCTTGCTGCGTGTGCTAATGTATTTTCCGTTGTGCTGAGTGTCTTTGTTTATAGTGATGGTGTTATTGCTGCTTGTTTTCTAGTGACTTGTCTCTCACCCGATTGAATAACAGCTACAGAGCCATGTAAAACTGTGTTGTATTTGTATCAACACAATTCCATTTTTCTTCATTCGATGCTTTTATTTTGTGTCGTTATAATGATTCCATTCAAGAACCATCTTTTGACATCATTGTTTTCCTGTGTCAACCTCGGTGCCAGGACATTTTCTTTTGACACGCTGCTTTTTTATCGCGTTTGCTCTACCACGTTTGACAAACAGGCAAAAAAATGTGAACATTTTAAAAGAAAAACTTGCAAAATGTGTTATTAAACATTGTGAATAAATGATGGAATTGAAACATTTTTTTTTAATTTTTGAACGAAAATTTTGCGCGAGAGATGAAAAAAATCATTGTTCAAATTGTTCGTTCGCTTTAATTTGCTTGTGCAAACGAGTTGAAAACGTCTTTCGCCAGGTGAGAGAATTGTAATTTCAATGAATTTAATATTCGAGAAATGAAACGTGACGCTGTAAGTCTTGTCATATTACATTTCTCTCATAATTTGGACCCGTTTCATCTTGATTTGACGCATTACATGTGCGTACACGTTTTTATCAGCGCCATTTCTATTCAAATCAAAGTTCAAAATAATTCCAGTCACTGATGCCTCAACATTTCGCATTAGGTAAATAATTGTCAAGTTTATGTTCATTGTCTCGTCATTAACAATGGCTTAACGTTTCGTTAGCGATTTGAACATTTTTAATTGCACCGCATTCACAAGTGCCATTCATTAAAATAAATCTTAGGTCCAATTAAAATGGCAAATACACTTCAATTACCAAAGGAAAATATGGAAAATGTTCAACCAGAGAAACGAGCTGCAAATAACTTACACTACACAAATTGCAAAAAACAACATATAATAATGAACTGCTTGAGACTATTGTTGTTGTTTTTTGTTTTTTCTAGAGAATTACGGCAATAATCTAATAAATGTCGACTATAAAACACAGTCCTTTTTCAATGAAAACATTTTCTGTGGTGTCGTTGTTGAGCACAACTTTGGAACAATAAAAATCCATTTCGAATGTGAAAGATTTATATTTTTTAATTTCCTTGCGCGTCATATGCAGGAAGTGTCGATAAAGCACCCGAACAGTCTCGTATTCACATCCAAAGCCCATTAAACGGGTTAACACGTCTTGGCGTCTTATGCGCAAAACACCATTCGATTACAAGTATATGCACATGTGTGTATGCAGTGTATATGAGTGTTTCGCTTTAGATGTAGAATCAATTTTTCCAATAATTTAATTGAAGCGAACTTTTCAATTGAATTGGTTTCACTAGTTTTTTTTATCTGTGGACTTCGTTCTATATCTTCTCAGCTCAATTTCTCGTACTCTTTCGCCCTCTTTTCACTCTATTTCACACTCTAACTTTTGCACATGGATTGCTGGTATCTTTTTTTCTGCTGCTTTATTTGCCGAAACAATTTAGATTCGGTTATATTCATCGGCAGAATGTATGAATTGTTTGCGTACAAAAAAAAAAACACCCCGAGAAAATGTTTGCACAAATGTGAAATCCAAATAAACCGGTACCAAATAAAATTTGCATTTTTGGCAATCGAAATCTAAATTTTATGGCATCGGCAGCGGTGCATTGATACGAATGCAAATACATACACAGCAACCCAAATGATATTCATGAAGTGCAAGTCCTTAATACAACTTCTGAGTGCATTGTATCGCCACATTTGGCTATGGAATGTAGATGTATCTATGCAATAAAAAACAAAAAATCTCAGGCACTCGGGCATTTTTCTCTATGTTTGTTCTGAATGCAACAACAAAAGCATTTGAGGCCCCGTTACACACTTGTGCTTGCAATTGATTTCGCGTAAATGCTAAATAAAAATTTCCTTTTATTATTCATTGAATGGTGGAAAATAAAACGTACATAAATAAAAACCGCGATAACGATTCTTTAGCGGAATGAAAATGGTGTATTTTTGTGTGAGTATGTTGTTACGAACAACGATAAAAGACACAAATACATTCATATAAACATAACATAACTTATTATTTATGTTTTATGTATGCAGAAAAGGCATTAAAATTCACACACACAAACCCACTCATACACACCCGCGCGCACACAACGAAAAAAATATGTTAGCGTACGGTATACAATCGGTTGCCAAAAAAGTAAGTTCTTGTATTTTTGAGTGTGCACGTTTTATTGTCGTGTTATAAATGAAACACTTGCAATCAAATGAGGCCTACGAAAATTAAAATTGTTCGCCACCAAACCAAGTGAGAGTATAAAACATGAATGGGATTGAAAGAGAAAGAGAATATGCAGACGATATAATAGGTTCCATGGCTAGACGAGCCATTATTCATTTTCTCTACGTATAGCCGAAAAACTAAAGCGAAATTATTCGCCAAATGCACGTGCACACACTTATCCAGGTTCTTTGGCATCTTCAAAATTATATCGGAACCATAATTTATCCACATCCAAATGACATCGCAGCTATTACTCATTCCATGTTTTGGTTTTTTCTTCACACTCATATATAGTTGTGTTCGGCAATCGAATGCGAAACGAAACGAAACGGAACATGAAATTACATACCACGCCAATTGTAATTGCAATACTAAAGTTTTATTATTTCCTCATTTAAAATTGCTTGTTTTATGCATGTGTGAAATATTTCAGAAGCTCTTTATATGCCATAATGTCGACGGCTGCTGTGCGATCATCGCGCGTCGCCACTTCCACCATCATCATCATCATTGTGTGAGGATATATACTTGTACATACGATCATTTTTGAAATAAATTGAGCGAAATGCAAATTATGTGTTAAAACTTCGGTACCCACCAGTCAAAATACAAAAAAAGAAGAAATAACAGCGGTAATTATTCTATTGCTGTGCTCGTGGTTGAAGTTTTTTTTTCTACTTTTGCACGATGGAGCCACTTTATGAAAACGGTGTATCAACTTTCTTCTTGCCATCATTCAACATTTTATTTTTTGAAATTTAAATATCAAGCAATTTCATCGCCAAAGATTTTTTTCCATTTCAAAAGTGGTTTTTCTCTTAGTTCGCGGCCGACTTATTTCTATTTACTTTATTCCATATGGAACAATTCCATGGCATTTTTTTCCCACTTTGTGATGGATTACATTTTATTTTTCTTGCTTCTTTGCATTTACAAGAACGGCGGAGTGGAGTTGACAAAAAAGAAATCAGCCACAAGTCCAAAATTATAAAATGTTGTCGTGTGCCACCATTGAAATGGTGTGGTATGACACGCTTTTCCATCAAGCTCATTTCTCATTCAAATTGAACCAAAATTCAAAAGTTGTCTTGCCATTGTACATTTATACTGCATTTGAAATGCAACAAATTCAAGCAAGTGGTCGAGGGTAGTTAGGTTGAAAGTTTTTGGTATTTTATACTCTCGCTAAAGCTTGACGCAATTCATTTTCTTGCTCTCGCACGAGGCGCTTCTTTTCATTTTTACAAATTATTTTCTGTAGCTGTGGGAATAAATGATTCGTTTTTCATGTGCAGTGAAAAGCCCATTTCCTTTGCTTGTTCGTTCTCGACTGTTGAAAAAGAGTGTGTTTCTTTTGTTAATGGCTTTTTACTTACTTGCAATCATTATTATTATTTATAAGTTTTAAATTCGACATGACGTTGCTCCCTTTTTTTCATAATTCTCTTTCAGTCTCTTGCCATTGTGCGTGTGTTTGTGTGTTGTATTCCAGTCATTGTGTACGAAGCGACGGTTGAATAATGTGCAATGCACTGAACTCGACTGCTGCACTTAGGTAGGAGGATCCAGCTAAACTCTGCAGCACTGTGTGTTAGCGTTTGCTCTGCTTTTATATTGCAATAGGCAACCGAGTTGAAAAAAATAGTGGAAAAAAAAACTTTTCTTTGTCTGTGTCTTTGCCATGCTTCGTGATTGCAATATTTTTCTTTTTCCTCGATGTGTTATTTTTTGGTGAATTTCTTGTGCTTTGGTCGTTCGTCTCTTTTATTCCATATTTACGCGATATTCGGGACTGAAACAACCTTTTTCCTATTCATTATTGAAATTATGTTCAACTGTAAAATTTTTAAGTTATTTCGTTATTTTCATCTCTCTTTCTTTTTACACGCTGGCTTTTCTTTGTTCAATTTCTCTTTCACTTCCCCGCTTTCATACATTTCAATTGTAAACGGAGAAGAGTGATTTTCCATTGACTGCATTTTCTCTTCTAGTCGGTTGAATTGTATTAATCTGCGAATAATTCATTTTCCCATTTTGCTTTCAGGCAAAAGAAAACGTTGTAATTCAAGTTACTGCCTTTACGGTCTCGACGTTTCTTGCGATTTAACAAACTGGAAATAACCGAGAAATTGGTTATTTTCTTCCTCGCTCGTCCTCCGATCCCTCTCACTCACTCTCTTTCTCTTTCACTCACTCGCCCTCTCGGGGACGCAATGAGTATTCTTTCATTCTGGTTAATCAAATGTAGTCTTTGTCATGAAATGTGAACAGCCGTGATGCGACTTTCTGATTAATCAAATTGGTGCTGTGTGCACCAAGAGTTAAAATTGAAAAAAAAAGCGTTCGAATGTTTTAGTTTTCTTTTGCCATAAAACATGTTTTTTGTGTTTTTATAGTTCGCGGAAACAAGCGAAATTAAAATTTCTTCACAAAACAGCAGCTTTTGTTTGAACAAAATTACTTGTGTAACTATGAACCCCACCGAAGAATAAAGAACGACTGAGTCAAGTTTACTGTCATACGAATAAATTTGGTATTCTCAGTTCGGTTGTTGGCTGCATACCCGTTTTTGACGTGCAATACACCTCGAGGTAGACCAGCGAATGAAAAAATAGCGTAATTTAATTTGAAAATAAATAGAAAATTACACCGAATATATTTGTTCGCCTTTAATTGAATGGCAAAAGCGGAAAAATTTAATTATCTCAAATGAAAATAGAAATGGATTCAAGATAACAAACTGTGAACGAATTACCGGTCAAAAATTCAAAGTGAGAAAAACACATTTTCATTAGTTTTCGAGAAGCTATCACTTGAGACAGTATAATGGATTACATTTCGAAATGAGAATGCATCTCACTCAGTATGTCAGTGTGGACGTCGTTCGTGCCCCACATAGATATATGCAAACTTTTGCGCACTTCATTGCACACGTATTTTAATTCAATGAAATCTAAACACAATTTACTCATCTCGGTATGGATCTATGTTCCGGTAAACGAATTGAACAGAGCAATTCCATCGGAATAGTATTCATTGAATGTAATTTCTAATTTTCTCATTTGATTTTCGTTTTTCGAAATTATATCCCAATGCATTTTGTTCAACAGAGTTGAATCAACACATCGTCGTATGAACTGGATTGGGAAAAAGAGACCAAACATACTGGTGCTGAGGTGATACGGCAAAAATGGCATTCGATATGCTACATGCTAGTTCAAAAAGTCAAGGAGAAAAGTTTATAATTTAATCCGATTATATGGCGATGTTGAATAGTACAGTGTCTTCTGTATTTGTATAAACGAAACAATAACTTCAAGTACAAAAAGTGGCTCGTATCCCATTTAATAACAACCGTATTTTTTCGGGCTCAAGGTGAATATTCGACTGGAATGAATTCGATGAATCGACACCGTTCGATGCTTGAACGGTACACAACACCATTTGCGATGCTCAAGCTGAAAATAAAATGGAGCAAACTTTTTTTGCCTTCCTTTACGCAAATGAAAAGAAAATTGATTATATTATATTTGTACGGTTGAATATTGTCGCTGACACATCGACCATTTATTTTCCATATTGAATAGAACAGAAGAATGGAACAAGAGCACACACACACACAAACCAAACAAAAAGTTATATTCATTTAAGGCTTTAATGCAATAGAACAAGAAAAGAGACTATGCGGTGGATACCATAAAATAGCTGAGAACAATGACAATCGATGCTTGTTGTGTGGTTTTTTTTAGCTTTTCTCATTTTCGCTTTTATATTTTCAAAGTTTTACCAAACAACTTTTTCGGGTGGTGAAAATGAGCTGCAAAATTGCAAAGCCACAATGGCAAAAATGGTTGCGACCAAATCATAAAGCGTTCATTATTTTATAATATTTTATTAGTTGGCCAAAGTGTTGTAGAGAATAATGACAGGGACGGAGATTTTAAAGTCAGTCGGAATTCATTTTGTAGAAGCATATTATTTTTGGGGTCCATCATTTCACAAACAACTTATATTTTACCATTTAGATGGTGAAAATGATATCTTCAGAGGAAAATTGTATTTTCAGAGGGAAAATATTGCCGGAAATGTTATCCTGAGGTAAAGATCACCTTTGATGATGCTATTCCGAGAATTTTTAATAAAATTACGAATGTTTTTCATACAGCAAAATATTTATGCCCTGCGGAAGTCACTTCTATTTCATTTGTGTATATTTTTAAATCGTTTTTTACTCTTCTGCGAAAAAGGTTTTGTTCGAGAATTCAATCTATGTTTTCGTTGCCAATATTCAATAGTAAATATAGAAATTCTCCGTAAAAGTAGTAAAGAAAATTGAATTTTCTGCTAATTTCCTGATTTTTTTTTGCCAAATTCCTACTATTTTGAAGTCCAAAGCACATGGTTTTAATTGAATTGAATTCTTCGAAATGAAATATAGTGTAAGCATTTGGAAATATAAGTTTATTATTAATAGTAGTTTCTCAAAATACCGGAAATATCATTAAAACAAAAAGCTGGATAAAAAATGTAAAGTTCAAAACAAACCAGTTTCAAAGGAATTTTGAAAATAAATACCACATGATATTAGATATTATAGTATTGCTATTTCTAGAATGACAAGGAATAGATATATATATCCAGAAGCAATTCTTTAGATTCTTAAAAGGCCACATTTATAAACATATTTTATAAAACTAAATGTTTTTCGTGATTCATATTGTTTTCCGCAGTGAAGTAAACCGGTTTGGCATTTCTCATACAAACCGATTTCGGAGCGGTATCTCGGAATTGGTTTCGTTTTGTGTGAACGAAACGGAGCAAGCGGAACGTTCCGAGAATGGATTGTATGGCGACGTATGTGTACGTGAATAGCAACGCACACGTATACACACACAACCATTGTACGGTCGTGTGTATACTGCACAGTGTAAACCATTGTCGGAACGTTCCGATTGCTCCGGTTCGTTCGGTAAGTAAAACCAATGAAATGGTTTGGTTTTGGTTCACTTCACTGGTTTTCCGCGTATCCATTTTTTTCTATAAGAAAAAAGCAAGTCAATTTGACTTGTTAGAGACGTTCGTGATCTGTAAAAATAACAGATCCAACAGGTGATTCAACTCTACAAATCTTTTCGTCATTTAATACAATAAAGGATATATTATTAACTTACAACAAAAGCCTGCTTTTTTATTTGCACGAAGAGTGAATTTTAATTTCCTAAAATATTTGTTTATCATTTAATTGCAAAAAGTGGGTATTACTTATTTTAAACTTTGGCAACTTTTCGCAGTGAATTCTCATAAGAAATGTTACAGCAACTTTACATAGATTGTTATAAGTACAATAAAATCCAAAAAAGATAAAATAAAAGACAACTCAAGCGGTGCACAGCGAATAGCAGAATGTAAACAATATTATTTTCGTTAAGCAATTGAAATTAATCCTTTTGTAGAATCACAGAGATAAAAGAAAATGAAAGAAGAAATCGAAGGAAATCCGGAAATAGATAGAAAAAAGGTCCCATCTCTCGGAGAAAGCGCCTCTCTTTGTAGCATAATTTCAATCGAATTGAACAGGGATAATTACAAAAGCAACATTAATTCCTGTTCCCAGAAATGTACAACAGTACTTTATGTTAAGAGAATAAACAATGAGATTTCTGACAATTCTGAAATGATTTATTCCGATTCCATTTTTTTTCTTCTCTTTTGGTAACGTACACTCTTCGTTCATGTGAAATAAATATTTTATGTAAACGTTGATTGAATGTTCAAACGTGTAAACGAAAACGCGTTCGAAATTTCGATTATTTGGTCGGAGGATTTTTTAAGTATTTCAATCAGTCGCTGTTCGAATTACAGTAGAAAGAGCGAATCATATACACGCGCTCAAAGGAAGAAATTGATCGAAATGAGATTGGAAATAAATGAGAAAGAAGTAAAATAAGTAAACATTTTCAAAACGACGACTTAATTACATTTTTTTTGTGTATGTGCTGTTATCAATTTTCATTGGAGTGCATGTGAAACATGGTGAGAAAATGTGAGCAAAATCGATCGTGTGATATATTGCGAACAGCGGTATTTGAACATGGGCTAAAATCGCGAGTGTAAAAAAACCAATTGAACATTGAATTAAATCCAAAACACAATTCGTTTATAAATACAACCAAAATGAACAATAGCGTGCAATTTAGCTTTTTCTCGCTTTGTATCTCATTTCTTGTGTGCGGCACAATTTAGTTTTTTCAATTCGTATCGAGGCCCTCTCATTTTGCAATCGGCTATAGACACACACATATAAATGGGTTGCAGCATTTAAACGATATTAAAGATAGCTCGCTTGAATTGTGATACAAGAATGCTGAGACTATGGTGTTGTGTGTAGTATTGTGTTCTGCTAAAGAAATGGTCGGTGGTTTTTTTTCACTATATCTCTGTTCGTGCCAATCTTTTTATTGAAGAAACGTGTCGTTCAATTCGAAATGAGTCTTTGAATGTTCAAGCATCTAGCACAAAACATAGAATTCACCATTACGTCAGCAAGATTTATATTTATTTATTTTCATTTTGGATAGGGGACGATTTTTTTTTCACATCTCCTTCTTCTTTTTCTCTCTCCTACTCGATGTCTCAGAATAGATAAATGAATTTCTATCTAGTTTTTACTTACCACATTTTGTTAGCCATGCAATTAGAGCCAGAATAAATACGTTCCGAATTCGATTCATGTTGTCGTTTCATGAACAGCGACAAATCTACAAGAAACAGAGGAGGAAAAAGGGAGAAAAAAATTACAATTAAAATAAATATAAACAAACAAGTATATCCTTGAAGAAAATAGAATACAAAGAAACAAACACTTGAAAGTACAGCGAGTTGTTGAATAAGTGCGCGTCGCGTAAAATGAAGCGCATCGCAAATACATAATATAAAAACCCATTTCTTTTGAATTGCAAACAAAATCATGAACTTTTCTCATAATTTATATAAACCAGTTGAATACTATGTGGAGATGACACAAACAAAAACACACTCATAAACTTAAGAGATTTTAATTGGCATCGTACAAATGACATTCGTTCGTAGCATTCTATAATTTAATGTTCGCATATAGAACAAACACAACCGCTACATTGATATTTGAAAATCCCCATATACATATTCTGCATGTCAGAAAACTTGACGTAAAAAGGAAAACTAAAAACGCTCGATGGCAAACACAGCCACGGCTGAATAGACGGTTTGAATTGAATGAGAAGGAAAAGTGTTGTAATTAAAAATGTCAACGAAAAGTAAACTTCCTTCACTGCATTTTCCACTTCAAATGTTAAATGTGTGCTTTTTCGTTGCTTTCCTTTTTTGCCAAACAAACTGCTGCGAACAAATATGTTTGTCACCGAAACGAAGATTTAGAAGCTGTCGTCGACACATTTACGAATTTTTTTTTAACAAAAAATGGTATTTCATGTGTTATACGCTCATTGTTTGCCCAAAGCAATTTATTTCTAATTTATTTTTTCTGCTTCGTTCTTCATTTTACCTCCGCAAGACGAAATCATGGTGTCTTGGTGCTTGGTGGAAAACAACTTGAAGTTGTCATCATCAAAAGCATCGGATTCTTACGACGTTGACAATTGAAAAACGCTTAAATGCTTTGAAAATTAGATGATTTTTTTTTGTGTGTTGTCACATAAACGAAATGTCATCAAGAGGAGAATTTTTGGAAATTACCAAGGACTCTTGATTTGGAGTTGAAAAGCAATGTCATTCGAAAAACCGATTTTCATCTGGTATCGAACGAGACGAAACATGTCGATATTTTGGAAATGACAAGCTCTGTGGCAGTGGTAATGTAATCCGACTCTGTGCTGTATTCTTGAATGTGATATTTGACGTACATGTTCAAAATCCAACACAGATGATAATTAATTTTCTACGTCAGTGTACCTTGAATGAATTTTCCAAAGTAGAGATTTGTTACCAGAAATATGAGCATTACATGAAGCTGATCGGGGGGAGACAGCGAGGGCTCACACATTCTCAGCAAAGGAGATTAACTGTATTAAATGGAATGGAAGAATGTGTTCAAGCGTAAATCCATGGGAAAAATGAGGCGATTGAAATAGAAAAATAATATTTCGAGTTTTGTAAAAGCCACTGAATTCTTACACAGCATACCGATTACGTAGAAATTGAAGTGATGGCGTCATTGGCTGCTAAAGACAAATAAAACACTCAAAACCGCTCAAAACACCATAAGATAAGATATTTTCCATGCGTTTGCTTTATAAGAGTTTTAAGCTTCATGTTCACACAAAAAAAGAACGGTGCTTTCTCTGTGTCTTAGCATCGAATAAAGAAACTGTAAATTCTCATGAACAACGAAGTCATGCCTTAAAAAAACGCAATTACAATTTTCCTAATTGGAAAATATGTGTATTTCATTGGCTAATGATTTCGCTTGACTGCATTTACCCTCTTCGCAGTGGCCTTATCGGCAACATTTTCATTTTCTACGCCACTGCACACAATAGCAAACACAAACACACACAAATATATTCTCCACTGTTGGCCGTACACATTTCGTTGCAATTGTAACATGGTATGCTCAAGTATATTTATGAATTCAAGTGTCTGTTTCATGTTGCGCTTTGTTTTATCAATTTGGATATTTTCCGTGTGCAAAGTTCAGCGGCAATAAATTTGTTTGATTGTCAACGGTAGTTGGTGCGTTTTTCATTTGGGTCGGATATGGCAACGATGCGACTACAGATATAGAATTCATTACGAACACTTTTTGTTGCAAATTTATTTTCCCTTCGCATTTAATTTAATATTTTTCCGCATCAGTATTTTCGAACGTGGGACGACCGACGCCGTGCTGTTTATATTCATCGATGGAATAAATAATTCGTAAAAGTTTTCAAATTTTCTGGCTTAATGCAAGACGCGTGTTGTGTACTTGTTTCATAATGGTTTTAACCTCGATCGAGTCCACACCATTCGAAAGAGTGCAAAAGTTTTTTTTTTTAATGCAATGTCGAAGTTTTTCGCTGTTTATTTTCTCTTATCTGAATAATGCAAAGGGGGAATAAAGACGCGCGTCAATGGCAATAATTTTATTGTAACAACACACGGCATAAAATATATTTCCTATTCCTGACTCAGCTCCGGCTTTATGCCGAACCATAATTTCAATTAAATTATGGTTTATTGGCAATGTTTAATGCCTTTCCGTCGTTGCGAACGTTGCTAAATTAAATTCAATCAAAATAAACTTCTTCAAATAAAAAAAAATTGAAAGAAGAGTGTATCTATCGCATGTTGGATATTCATTATTCAACCATTCAAGCGAATTACTTTGACTTAAAACTGACATTCAAACATTCGTTATAAAGTAATTTACACAGCTTATTCTCATCATCTTAAAAGCATTGAATGGAATATTGACTTTGGTCATATGCAAACAGTCACGATGAGAGAAAAATTTTCATGTAATTCTCTAATAATGATGAATCAATATTACTTCCTCAACTCGTAATGTTGGATTTTCATTCGTACGAAATGATTGCGCCCGGGAAGATGAACTTTTTTAAAGTTGGCTGATATGATGCCATTATCAATGTGATTGAATTTCACGGCTTCAATGACTGACATGTTATTCTGATTGATTTGATCCCGAACGTAAATAGGGCGAATGGAACGTAGTCGAAGCGTTATTGAATATGTCAATCAAAAATTTGCTGTGAACCGCATCAGGTGAATATTTTCCCAGTCGCAAAGTAACCTTATGCGTAATCACAATTGAGCAGCTTTATCGAAAATCGCCTTTATTCAGCTTATTGCTCCCCCGACAAAACTATCAAGAAGCCACTTGATGCGATTCATTGAAGAGTGAAGAATTGCAATTCATAAGTCAGTGAAAAACAAACAACCATTGACTGACTGACTGACTGCGAACGAATGGATATAAATTTAGTTGATTGTTAATCCGCATTAAATCGGTTGGTAGCTCTCAGATTCACGTTCTTCACGTTTTCATTCTTTTCCTCTGTTGGCGTATGCCTTTTTCATTACATGCGGGTCAATGATGCTGTGAAAACATGTTTCCACTTATCGGCCGAAACGTGAATGTTCACATGCCGGTTACGAAGCTAAAAAATAATCGATAAAACGAAAAAAATGCCAATAAATGCGGGGATTGGTCGATTTGCTAAACTTCCTTTTGCGCTGGATTAATATCAAAGGTACCATAGAAAACAAATTACGAAAGGAAAATCCCTTATTATGATAAACATGATGCAAGTGTCTCTTGAGATGGATTTCGCGGACGAGAAATGAAACAATTGGAATGGGGAAAAACTAATTTATTTTGAAGGCGGCTGCAATTGAGGATCTTCCAATTTGTGGTTTGATCCGAAAATATGGTGAAAAAAATTCCATCATAATACTCGTACCATTGATTTGCTTTCAAAGCAAGATGATCGATTTATTTTTACAGCAAATAGTTCAATAAATAAACTCTTCTGAAGACTTTTCTAACCAATCGAATTTTTTGTCTCGAATAATCGAGAATTCTTATCCATGTTTGGGCTCCTTTTAATTCAACCCGCCATAATTTGACTAGAGAGACTGAATTCTGTATTGAACCACACCGTCTTGATGGACCCTTCGTTGCGGGTATCAAAAAAAATCTCATTTTATTTATCAATTTTCCATTCTAATATGATTAACAAGAATGTCACCCGCAACGAGGTTCCATTTCGTTAAATATCACAGGCGGAGTATAATAGAGAATCATCTCCATGTCGCCAAATGTGTTTATAATTACCAGTCTCTATGGCCAGTGGTGCGAATCTTTTGGATTGGATTAGGTTGAATTAAAAAAAAGAGAGACGCCAGAGCTCCAAGAAGATTTCTTAATGATACAACCGAGAGATGATACAACTTAGAAAATGACTTTTGGCATTAATTCCGGGGCAAAGTTGATTTTCACGCCGCACCGTTTTAACAAAGACCGTCCTACCATTAATATAATTAAAATGTTGAAAAAGTTTTGTCGCAACATTTTCAATAAGTCTTTGATGTTAATTAGGTCGCATCAACTATGCGCTGATTTAAAGCCGCAACGACAATGTGACAATGTGGTGTTTGCATCAAAAGCACAACGAACACGATTGACGTTCAAACGGGTTATCAGCTTGCAATAAAGAGCTCATTTTTGTGTGCAGAAAATGAACGCAAATGATGTACGGCCGTGTTTGGTTTATTTTTGTCTCTGCCAAACCGTCCATTCGAAGACAATATAAATTATCGCCGGGTAAAATGTGCGAAACATTCTCGGAGACACTTTTTTCCTATCTGCAACTTGATGCGTACTTATGAAAGTTTTTACATTCACGAATCTCGTTAAACAGTTTCTTTTGTTGATGTTGTAGTCATGTCATCGTTCTCATCGTCTTCGTTGACTTTTCACATCGCAATCTTTTGATGTTGATACATCGTCCCAGGCTAATGATGATGAATATCGTGTTGGAAAAATGTCACATTTAATTTTTCCACTTACTTTGCGTCGGGTCTTTTTTCTTGGTGTTTTGTGTCGTCATTATGGACATCTTTACGGTTGCTGTGTATTGATAGCCACCCAGTGAAGATATTCGGGCCGCTTTAAAACGATACAATATATTTAATTTCCGGTTTTCGTTTGGTTATCACATTTTCCGGTTACTTTTCAAAAGAAAATCAGTGCGTTTGATATTATGGTATTTCGTGTTTCTTTTGAATTTCAACGTGAAAAAGGTAAATATTATGTGCAATGCAGAAATTTTCGTTTTTCTTTTGCCCAAATTTAATTTACCTTTATTGTTTCGAAATTGCAATATATTATGTCCATAACATATGTTTCCTTTTTTACCGTTCACATCAAAATTTCTTCTTTTCGCAAAACACATGTCAATAACATCGACATATTTTCAATTTATTGGAATACTTTTTAACTTGATTTTTCTCCAGTAAATGCAATTTACTTTGTTACAAACGGGTGAAAATGTATGTTCATTGAATAGAGCATGAAATGCCAGCGCAGAGTAGTTACAAAGAAAGAAATTCTATTGAAATCGTTTTAAAGAGTTCATTGAAAATCAAACGACAGCAAAAATTCTTTGAAAATGAGCATTTGTGCATTTGAAAAAGAGGTAGTAGTAAAAAGTAGTAATTTGTGCGATTTTTTTTCTGCACAGTGGCCAATTATCATCTTACCCTCCGTTGCTCCATTTTAACAAACAATTGTACATTGTACAAATATTCAGTGGTGTGTATGTGGGCTTGAAAATGAGAACAATAGAACAAAAGTAATGTCATACGAGCACGTAATCGGATATATGAAAACGGCTTCTTGGATTCACGTCAAATGTAAATGAGTTCAATAGCGATGTGCTTTGTATTCTTGGAAAAGGCTTGAAATGCGTGACATCAAATCGTCGCTTAAGAAACACATGATATGGCAACACACACAGGTTACACATGTCGGTAATTGCAAATAAATGTTATTTTGTTGATGGAACAGTACGCTTGACAGGATTACAACGCTTTGTAATTTGTATGTTACATATCAAATGTATATTCAAACACCCAAAACGGTGTCGTTGCCATTCAAATGTTGCCATTTTATGGGGCAAACATGCGTAAGACTACAAATATCTAATCGCTTCTTGATGCGTCTCAATACTACAATCGAAAATGTTACAATGCGGAAATAATAGCATCAACACGAATACTCTGCTTATGTGATGAATCGATACATATTCTTGAGATTCTTGGGACTGTGAGGCTGTATTGTGGGGATACCTTCTTTGATCAAAAGGTGGTATGTACGTGAGGTGAGTTTCCGTTCACCTTTTGTCACAAGAAACACAATAATGCCTCGAAATGAAAGCGACGCAGATTATGGCAAAGACGGTCCTAGTCAAAACGAGGGAAAACAAACGGTAAACGCTTGAGTAAAGAATAAAAGATAACAATTATGGTGCGGTTTTTAAACGGAAGTAAATGTAATATGTGTGTGCGCAGTAAAGCCTAAAAATTTTTTTTCACGAAACAACTAGCGGAAATATGTGGGGGGTTGATGCAAAAAGAAAAGATTATGGTTCATACGAGTGAAACTTTTCTTTTCGGATTATCATTTGGGTAGCAAAGGATGAGAAAATTCGTCGCATTTTTTCCCTTTTACGGTTCTCATTTCCGTTGCTCGTTTTTGTATTCATGGCGAATTCAACTTTTTGATGATGTTACCGGCACATTTTGTAGCGTCCTTTTTTCTTTCTTCCTCCTTCCTCGTACGCTTTTACATGAATCCAAGTCGCCTTCAAGTCAAATCTTCTATCAACCGTGTGGCACTTCGTTCATTCACAAAAGTTGAATGTTATGTAATTCAAAGATTGTAAACGATATAAGTTTCGCATTGTTGTCACACGAGTTGTATGTGTTTTACATTTTTCTGTACTTGGCCGTTAGTTTTAGAGCTATTTTCGTATCGTTGACACCCCGCTAAACTTTATCGTGCAAAACTTATCATTCGAAGAATTTTGTTTATGTTTTTATTCAATTTCATAAATGATAAGCTGGCACACTATTAGCTACGGCGCAACGAAATTGAATGAAATTACGCTAAATATTTAGGTTAAGCATAATTATTTAACAGAGACATTCATTGAAGATTTATGTTGAACGCAAGTTTACAAACGCATTCCGCTTTTCTAAAGACCGAGGGGAAGAATACGAGGCACGAACCCATTTCTACCGCTTGTTCTCCAATGATTGCCTAATGAAGATCAACAAGAAATTTCAATTGAGTGGGGGAGCGAAAAAAAAACAGCGACGACCAACAAAACTGTCATTATTCATTCATATCGAATAGCATTGAAACATTTCGAACTTTTTCTATCCAATTAGAAGAAGTCGCAGACAAATGATGATAGAGCAAAAAAGAAAAACAAAATAAAAACTTTGAAAAATTCTTTCTACTTTAAGCGAGAGATTACGATGAGAGGAGAGAGGGAGATACACGGAGAGAAAGGGAGAGAGAGGGATTGCTCAAGACTTATTCGAAACACGAACTCCAGAACCGCAACATGATGAGATGAACGACGCGCTCCTTTTCTCACAATCTCTATCAGCATCATCAACATAAACTGAGTCGTTTAGAGCTTGTAACATTCCATTACAAGATCGATATTTCGTTCTTTTCTTAATCATTTCTTTTGTTGTCGTCATTCGTGTACGCTTTGGTTTGCAATTAATTAATTTTTTTTTCGCCGATTTTGTCTGTGCAAATGCAAAATATGCGGTTGAATTTCGATGTGCATTTGTTTTGTTACGAAAGTCTTTAGTCAAAACTTTTTAGCTGTGCGAAAACTATGAAAAGAGACACAAAGCAAAATAAAGAGACGTAGAGAGTGGGGCAGAAAATTAAAGTCGGAAAAACGCTCAAATGCACATTGAATCCATGAAATCCACTTTGTTCCAGTTGCCTCAGCTTAACGATTTCAACGTAAACTTGACGACGAGTGAACAAAAAGAAAGAAAAAAAATTTGTAAAAGATGCGAATAAATGCGCGCTTTATGTGGTAAATATTAAGCGAGAAAGAGAGAGAGAGAGAGAGAGAGAGAGCAAAAAAAGAATACACATATATATTCCAAACACAAGCGGCACAAAAGTTTCTGGCAAAACTTTTCCCCTATACATAATTACAATAAATCTTTATCTCAATTTGAACGAACTGCTGGAGCATCGTAGACATTGCTTTCTCTCTTTCTCTGTGTGAACAAATGTGCATATCGAAGTATATGTGAGCGTCATTCGTTACCGTGTTTAATCCACGACACCTCTTTAGTTTTACGTGTTCTGATTTTCATGTTTTTTTTTTCACGCGTTCGCTTGTTTCTCCAGCCCGCTTACCATTCAATTTTGTTTTGTTACTTCGGTGTTGTGTGCGCGAATGAACACAGAAAAAATAGATTTAAAGTTTTCAAAAAATAGTGCAAAAATCCAATTCAAAAATTGTTCCGTCGTTGAGATGGGGAGTTTAGCGGGGACATCATGCAGGTGCATTTTAAGGAAAAATGAGAAAATCGTGCGCACATAAACCATCCAATGAGTTTTCGATAACAAAAGAACGATGCATAATTTCCTTTTGTCCTTCTCTCTCCTTCGCTGTGTGTCTCTAACCCACTCTCGTTGCACATAAAAACTACTGGCTCCGTGTACAGTTGCCGAAAATGGATCTTCAGAGCAAACAAGAGAACAACGTTTTTTGAACTTTCGGAACAATGTTGCGCATTAAATTTGTATTTAAATTCATTTAAATTTTGTTGCAAAACTTTTGCATCATTGTTGTTCACACACCCGCACACATACTGTGCACGTTTGTGGCTTATATTTCGTCAAGTTGTTATGTGCAATAGATTGCCGTAGTTGGCCCCGCCGACCCGGCCCATATTGCCGATAACAAATTCGCATAGAGATTCACAGCAGTGACTGGCACAAGCGAAAATAACATTAGATGGTAGCAAGTAGCATCACCTCCGGTTGTACTTAAGCGATTCATTTGTTTGTAGAAAATTTCCTGTTAAGTATCCGTTTGTCTGTTTTGAATCACCAAATCCAGTCTAGTAGTAATTGCCAAAATGCTGAACACAACTCAAGTGAAATGATTGCTGGCAAATTACAAACCATGTCTACATACACACATACCCGATTAGATAGCAAACTTCAAACTGCATCCAATTTGCTTGTTTGTGATATGAATACGAAAACTGTTTTGGACATGCATCCGTCGTTTTCTTTTCAACGTTTGCTTTTCCATCGGATTTTCTAAAGTGCATGTCTCAAATGCATTTTGCCGTTTCTAAATTGCATAAAAGTTTATGTTCAACTCAAAAATTTTGGTTGTTCACACAAATCACCGGATGTGATGGCCATTAAAAACAAACAATGCAAACGCCATTTTATATAGCAATCAATAATTTCTCTCTATGCTTTGTGTTTTGAAAGTTTACAGAAATTATCTCTCTCGAAAGCAAAGTATCGTCTTTTTTTTGACTACTGTGAATAAGTTTGATACAAATCAGAGTATGAATTTATTCAAAGTTTCGGTAAATGTTTGCTGGTAGCCTAGCTGGTAGCTAAATGATGTTTTAAATTTGTGATTGTTTGTCTTCTTCGTATCGCATCAAAATGCAAAAGTTTCTTTTTTATATGGCAATTTATGTGCAGACAAAATCGAACACGAAGGTTACGAAGACAACGACGATGATGACGACAGTTAAACGACGCAAACAAACAGAAAAACGGAATTTAAGGAGATAAAAAGAAAAGCGTCGCTTTAACGAATTGCATCATTATCAGATGCATCATAATCATTACCGTAATCATTGTCGCCTATCAGGTCATGTACAAGTATGACGGAAAGCATTTGAGTGCCGAAAATCTGCTCATGCACAACAATAGCATAATCGCAAAGTACTAAAACAATATTTAAAATATCATTAATTCATTGTGCAGTACTCGCTTCGTATTTTCATCAAATACATGGATTTTCGCTTGCGTCGTGCATCGTTTTACATTAACAACTATATTTGGTTGTGCTGTAACGTCTTCTAATACGCCGATGTGCATGTGCGACTGCATCGCGGTGTGTGGTATGTACTGTGAGCCGAATGGTGTAGAGTGTCGCATAAGCTTGCCATTTAGAATATGACAATATAAATCCTCGGAGGATAATATGTTTTCTTTAGTTTCTTTCGATTCGCTGTGAATTTGTGCACAAGGGAAACTTGGGTTTCGTTTCGTTGTTGCACGTTTGGAGCTGGGCCGAATGAACGGTGACATCATTACAATTTTCGATATGGCAGAAAGACTACACCAAAACTTATCGTATTGCATATCACCTTTTTCTTCCCCTCCCCCGCAACTAGCTGCATGGCTGACGAAGAATCCCACGAACTATCTCGTGCCACTGCTTAAAACAAGAGAACGCAAAGTGGAACAAGACGCTTGAGTACTCAGCACAGCAAATTCGCATTGTGAATTGTGTGCATTTTCAGATTATGGGAAAAGTTTCATTTTTGTTGGTGCTTAACATCGTCAACTAAACCCGGTTAACATACATTTATTCGCATACACACACACACATACACACCCACCGAATGCGCTATGCAAACCAAACGGAAACATACTGGCACCAAGCTTACGTAGTGATATTTTCTTGTGGCTTCCTCTTTCCTTGTCTCGTAAAACATCCAACAACAGAACTTTTGTGTGTTTCGTTCACAGTTTTATAGAGGTGGTTCGGTGTTTTTTTTTCTTCTCGCTTCTTCTTATTTTTCGATGGAATCGGGTTTATTCGTTCGTAACATCATTTGATTTCATAAAGTGCTTCTGCGTGCAGCGATTTTCGTAGTACAGCATGAATGACACATACAAGCAAGAAAAAAATGAAAATTGGCCATTTTAATGCGGTGACATGAAAACTATCACGTTTTCTCACTTAAATGGCATAAGTACATTCCTTAATATTGTAGTTTAGACATCCAAACTCTACTTTCAAGCACTTTTCGCGTACTTCGAATGTCATAAACACCATTTTTGTCTGCTACAAAATGGTTTGTGCGTGATCAATGCTCCGCATCAAGAAGTTTGACCCACGTCGTTAATGTAATGATGGCTTTGTCTCTCTCTCTCCCTCTCTCTCTCTTTCGGCACTTACCACAGTTTTGAAGGAATAAAGGACAATAACTCCTGTGTGACCGACACGAAGAGAATGTTTTGTAAATGAAATGAAAAAGAGATTGTTTGAAACAACACTGGCGACAGTATTCCAATCCCCTGAAGATACTGTTAATCAGAATTTCTCTGATATTCACTCTTTGGGGACCAATAACTCGGGCACAATCTTTCAACCGACCTCATGGCTTTCTCTCTCTCTCTCTATCTTTCTGTGACAGTCGAGTTGTCGACTAAGTCAACTTCTGAACAATGTGCACGATCAAAATAAAAGACCATTTTCAAGAGACCAAACACGGTTCAGAGCCAAGTGAATCGGAAATAAACTTCAAAAAAGAACAACAACCAAAAAAAAAACTTGACAAATATCGATTTGAATTCACAATCTTTTCTCCCACAGTCAAAAGTTTTATGGCGTCCTTAATTTTTTTTTGCATGGCTTTATCAACGAAAGATTTATGCACGTCAGAGTTAGAAAATCTCAATTCGTCGTTGTCATGACATGCAACCACTTTAAAAACGTGATAATAATCAAGTTTAAATTTGCGGAGTGTTTGAATTTGCTACTGTGTTCAGTGTAATTGTTAAGTATTAGACAATTAGTATGCATTGGTAACACTCATAGTATTTGACATTTAATGTCTTGGCCGTACTATAGTAACAAATACTGTCATAGTCATAAGAACATTTTTAATAAAGCCTTCTTCTTGATCCGACCACCAAACACGATACATCACATTGGCGACGAGCTCTGAACAATTTTTTTTTTTGGCAAAGTAAAACCACGTGAGCACATTTTACTAGTTATACGGAAACACATTGCAATCATCAAAATGCCAGACGAAAGTAAATTGCAAAGTACAACGCAAATTCTTCAAGCATCATCAATGCCTGAATTCGACATCAAAGAAAATTGGAATTTATGGCATGAACGATTAGAATTACATTTTTTGGAAATTGGTTGCACCGTAGTAGCAAAGAAAATTTCAGTATTACTGAAAGCAATCGGATCAGAGGCATATGAAATTTTGCACAGCATTTGCAGTCCAACATTACCGAGTGCAAAGACATACGACGAATTGTGTAAATTAATGAAGCAACATTTCACACCGTCAGTTATCATTTTTCACGAACGAAAATTTTTTTATTCGGCGAAAAAGTCAGATGGAGAGTCGGTAGCACAATGGTATGCCAGAGTAAAAAAACTATCATTGAATTGCAGCTTCGGTACATCGCTCGACAATATCATCACGGACAAATTTATTGTTGAATTGCCAGTCAAAATTTTTGAGAAATTATGCGAAGAAGATGAAACATTAACATCGGTCGAAGCATTTAAAAAGGCAAAATTACGCGAGTCGAAATTGATGCAAGGGACTAGCACGTGTACGAGCAATTTTGAGGTTAGCTTTGTCAAACAACGTGGCAAGGCAAAGACGAATATCAGCAACGGTACCAAAGGAACATACGGCAAACCAAAGAAACCATGCATGCACTGCGGATGGAAAAATCATACGAGCAACAGCTGTAAATACAAAAATAGCAAATGCCATCAATGTGGAGTTGTAGGACATTTGAAAAATATTTGTCGTAACAAAGTTCATTTCATAGATAATAATGTTAAATTTATTAACGAAAATTCGGGTCATTTTGAGAAATATTCTAATAATTTTTTCGATTCTATATATAGCATCACTGCAGTTGACGAGCAATACGAATTTGATTATTCCGTGTACGCAGTTAATGAAAAAAATGAACAGACGAATCGAAGCAATCATTATGAGCTACCAGTATTTGTGAATGGAGTCAGGTTATCTACTCAATGCGATACTGGGGCGCCTTGTTCATTGATGTCTGTGAACATATTTGACCAATTTTTCGATAGGAGTTCTTTGCAGTTGTGTTCGACACCTTTCACTGGTTATGGAGGTGATTTGATTGACATTTTGGGTGAATTTAAGGTATGTGTCAATTTCGATGGACAAAACGTATTGGGCAAGTTTGTAGTTACAAAGACCAATCGACCAACTTTGTTGGGTCGTGATTTTCTTCGTTCATTTGGATTTGAACTATTGCAAAGACCACACATTCAGTCAAAATCTCATTCTACGGTAAATTTTGTCAATTCATACAATGAGATTATTAATCAAATAAAGAATGAATTTGCCGAAGTTTTTAGCAGTAGCTTGGGAAAGTACAATATTTCCAAAGTTTCTTTGCCAATCTCAAGTGAAGCCGTTCCTATTTTTTGTAAGCCAAGACCTGTTCCATTGGCATGGCGAGACACTGTTGAAAAACAGTTAAATGAATTGGTACAAAAGGGCATGTTAATACCTGTCGATAATGCTGATTGGGGTACACCTTTGGTCATAATACCAAAACCTAATGGTGAATTACGTATTTGTGGCGACTACAAGGTAACAATAAATCGATTTTTAATCGATTACAAGTATCCATTACCGCGAATTGATCAAATTTTTGCATCAATGCAAGGTGGTATAGTATTTACTAAACTAGACATGTCGAGTGCATATAACCAACTAGTTTTGGATGATGAAGCGCAAAATTTGTGCACATGGAGCACTCATAAAGGTACTTTCCGCATGACTAGATTGCCATTTGGCGTAAAACCAGCCGCAGCTATTTTTCAAAAGACAGTTGAAAATTTATTAAGAGAATTCTCTAATGTTTTTTGTTACCAAGACGATATCGTCGTAACAGGAACGAATTTTTCAGATCATTTGAAAACGCTGAAACAAGTTTTGTTTAAGATTCTTACGGCAGGGTTTAAGTTAAATATAAAAAAATGTGAATTTTTCAAAGAGAAAATTTCTTATCTGGGGTTTGACATCACCAAGGATGGTCTGACTAAAAACAAGGATCGCATTAAATCAGTACTAAATGCACCAAGACCACAAGACATTTCTGAATTAAGAGCATTTATTGGTATGGTTAATCACCACTCTAAATTCATTGAAAACTTTGCTCAGAAAATGTCATCTTTGTACAAATTGTTACAAAAGGATGTCGAATTTAAATGGACAAAAGAATGCCATATAGCTTTCGAGCTAATGAAAACAGAAATCTGTTCAGACAAGGTATTGGTTCATTTTAATCCAGATTTACCGATAATATTATCGACCGATGCATGTAATACAGCATTAGCTGGAGTTTTGTCAAATCGATACAATGAGGGCAAAAGACCAATTGCATACGTATCAAGAGCGCTAAATAGTGCAGAAAGAAACTACAGTACCATAGAGAAAGAAGCACTAGCTATTGTATTTAGTGTGATCAAATTGAAACAGTATTTATTGGGAATGCATTTCATTCTTCAAACTGATCACAGGCCATTAATCACAATATTCGGTGAAAATAAAGGAATTCCAATAATGGCAGCAGCTAGAATGCAAAGATGGGCGTTCATATTGTCCGGATTCAATTACACTATTGAATACATTAAAGGTTCTTTAAATGATGCTGATAGTTTATCACGCATTGGGCAATACGAAACAGCTGATACAAGATATGAAAGCAATTACATAAACTATGTTGGTTTTACCAATGTTCTACAGTTGAATTTTTCAACAGTCGCGAAATTTTCACGACAAGATCCGATTTTATCGAAAGTTATGGATTGCATCAACAATGGCACAGTAGAACAATTAAAAGGAGACGAGTTTAAATCATTTCGTTTGAAATCAAATGAATTGACAGTTGAGTCGGGATGCATATTATGGGGCTATAGAACAGTCATTCCCAAGAAATTGCAACAAAATGTACTAAATGAGTTGCATTTGTCTCACTTTGGTGTAGTCAAAACTAAGGCTTTGGCAAGGTCTTATGTATATTGGCCAAATCTTGACAAAGATATTGAGAATTTAATCAAAAGATGTGAATCATGTCAATTAGCTCGACCAAGTCCAGAAAAGAGCGAATTAATTCCTTGGAAACCAACTGATTCAGCTTGGAAACGAATTCATATTGATTATGCAGGTCCAGTACATGGTTTTTATTTACTCATTGTTGTCGATTCTTACTCAAAATGGATCGAAGTGTTTAAAACAAAACAAATGACAACGTCATTTACAATAAGCAAATTAAGAGAGACATTCTCTAGATACGGTTTAATTGACACACTGGTCAGCGACAATGGTACACAATTTACTTCGTACGAATTCAAAGAATTTGTCAAAGAAAATGGAATAAAATTCATTCTCATCGCACCAGGCAATCCTTCTTATAATGGACAAGCAGAGAATACTGTCAAAACTGTAAAAAAATCTCTTATTGCTTCGCTAAGACAAAATAAACCATCAAATTTTGAGGTTGTCTTGGGACGATTTTTGTTTGATTATCGAATCACAAAACATTGCACAACAAATGAAACACCTGCGAAACTAATGCTCAATAAAGAACTAAAAACTCGATTTAGTTTATTGCGACCGCCATTAACAAAGGAAATTATTGAAACAAAACAGCAAGTTGCTATTAAAAATTTCAAGGGCAAACGTAGTGTAGATTTTAACGAAGGTCAAAAAGTATTGGTAAGAAATTACAAAAACCCTAACAAGGCTGGTTGGTCAAAAGCCATAATAAAAAAGAAAATAGGTCCACGAAATTACACATGTTTACTCATCCACGATAATCGTGATATCAAACGTCACACAAATCAAATCATTGACAATGAGACGGTTAAGGTTGTTGAACTCAGCAAAGAAGATTCTTTGACAGAGGTTGAAAATGAGCAAGCACCAGATCTAGTAGAGAGAGATGATGTGTCTGACATAAATGTTGATAGTTCGGACGATGCTGACGCATTCATGGATGCCAACGAATCTATTCCAGATGTTGTTGAAAGACCCGCTAAAAGAGATTCAGCCAAACGAGCAAAAGAGAAAATCACTAAACAATATAAAGGCCATAGCAATCGGAATAATCGAAGACGTTGAGCACGTACACTTCTCTTCATTCCATTTGTTATTAAAAATTATATTCATTTAATTCATTAATATTGTTCATTGATTCAAAGTCACTTATTGCAACGACCCGCTAAATTATTTATAAACTTTATACTTAATTAATTTGGATAGCAAAATCAATTTGATAATTTGAATTATTTACGAACAATTTAGATTTAAGCTATTTTGCAAAGACCAATTCATAATATTTACTTTGGTAGCAAACAGAAAATATCTAATATAATAACGCTTTAATTTTGATATAATAAACATCTTTAGGAGAGAGTTGTTAAGTATTAGACAATTAGTATGCATTGGTAACACTCATAGTATTTGACATTTAATGTCTTGGCCGTACTATAGTAACAAATACTGTCATAGTCATAAGAACATTTTTAATAAAGCCTTCTTCTTGATCCGACCACCAAACACGATACATCACAGTAATTAATGCAACACAGAGCATAGTTTGATTTATATGCTCGAAGAGTGTTTTGAAAGTGTTCGTACTCATCCCATTTAAATCTAATCCAGCCAACAGAGACTTTCAACTCTACCACCAACATCAGAATTCTCTTTTTAACCATGCACTGCAATGCATTTCTCGCTTTAGATTTTGGCGAATTTGATCTCTCTCTCTCTCTTCCCGACATTCCTCACTCGACCAAGGGGCATTTTACTATATGCGAATGCCATTTTATACGGAATATATGAACATTGTCCTATTCATACATAAAATATACGAAGCAAAGTATATTCATCCGCATTAACATCTATAAAAATTCGTACATTTCATTCGCAACCATTCACGAATGCCGCATACGTCTTGCTAGATGCGACAAACTGTCGTGTGACATTTGTACATACACATTGCTGTGTTCAGTTTGTCGTGGAAGTTTCAAACACAATGTCATTGTTCTCAACTAAATTTGAAAAACAGTTGAAGAAAAAATACAAGATTATTTGTTGAATATTATTTTAGAAGCCGTATTCGATTCGAAAAGTGAGATTTTAGAAATAAATTCAGATAATATAAAAGAAATTGAAAGTTACGTCAATGAAAATAAAAACCTTTCACAAGGCACCGTTTACAGTGATAATATTACGAGTGGCAAAGATTTATTTACCATTTTAGAAAAATTTCACTCAATATTACCAAAAAAATATCAATTCGGCTTGAATCTCTGTCACCTAATCTGTCACTTTGACTTTTTGAATGTAAAAATATGACTTTTCATATGCGCCATCCGCAAAATGTGTATGAAACATTCGACACCGTCCGCAAATTTGTATGAAACATCCGCCACCATTCGCAAAATTTGTAAGAAACATTTGCGACCATTCGTTTACATTTGCAAAATATATAGGAAAAATTCGCTCGCATATGGATCATTCGCTTAAGTCGGAACCCCCTAGCACTCGACACTACTAATTCGACATAATTCTTACTACAAATACGAACAAAACGTACACGATCTAACTAAATACTTGTGGGTTTACTGTGGTTAATTTTGAATGCGAGTAATACATTTTATCAAAACATGTTCATATTTCATGAAGTTAGCTCTTCGTCCATAGTTTCTTATTAATCTTCATCATGTGCTTTGAAAATTACGGAAAATTGAGGTGGATTATCGTTTCTACTTGTTTAGAATTTTGTGAAAATGCTTGCAGCGAATTTATAAAATTGTTTCAAACTTTTTCAATGGAATAGTCAGTGGGATGCATGTGCAATAATGCAACAATTATACTGTTCATGTAGTCAAAAATTTGGTTTAAAATGAGATACAGTACCAACTCATGAATAAATCGATGGTGGAAAATTTTTCAATTGAAATATTACAATTTAAAATTGTTAAATAATTTAAATGTTAAAGCTTTATGAATGCAACCCCGTTTTCGTACAATGATTTCGAAATGCAAGGATGCAAAATATTGATGAAAAACCATCTCTCAGTGATTATGCAATAATGCAATTTCACATGTTTTTTTTCCTTTATAGGCGAATATTCCATTGTATCAGTGTGTTTTCGTGTATCTTTCAAGTCTGTTGTATGCAAAAGTGTGACTTCCGCACAAAAAAGCCGACGCTCTGTTTCGAAGGGAGAGGGAGGTATATAGTGAATGTTGAAAAAATGGCTGATAGAGTATCGATAGCACACTCGGTATCAAATGATCTCCGATTGCATTATCATATTTATTAAGTTCATCCCGTTTATAATGGATTTGCTGAGCACTCTTTCATTCGATATGCTCCATCATTTTTTTCACCTTTTCGCTTTCGACTTCCGCTTTCACACACACACACACATTGTAAAAGCCAACCCATATCACTTTATATCATATTATAATGCATAAATTCAATTTGTTTGCATTTGTATGGGTGAGTCGTCGGGTGCGTTTATAATAAAATGCGTACACAGACGAAGAAAAAAAAACATACATAAATTATTAACAAAATTTATGAATCTGATGCATACTGTTAAAATCATTATTTCGTTCGATTTCAATTAAAACATGTACGGTACTCGATTTATTGATTATGCTCAAGTTATTTGCGGTTCGAAATAAATGTTTTACGCAAATATGCTACCGCTAAATTATAATTTTCGAAATGGAAATCGGATTTTTTGTTTTGCTAAATAAATCAACATAATTTAACGTTAACATTTTAATATTGCAGCCCTATCTACTTTACTGTTTAATGATAACAAAAAAACCAGCGATTTATCCATTTAATGTCACGTGAAATGATGTTCATTTTCATAAATTCATAAATGTTAATAAGTTAAAATCACAAACACTCCCAATCGATAAATCAGGATAAAATAATGACGAAAATATAAAATCGCGTCTGTTTCACACGTCCGGCTTTTCTGATTATCGTCAAATTAAGAGAATTTATTTTTCGAACCAACCATTTTTTTACTCATACATCACTATTTGCCAAGGGATTTTCTTCATATTTGTTTATTAATCCCAAATGAAAATAAATTCGATGGAGCCATTTATTAAAGTTAAAATATTGGATAAATTGATGTCAATTCACGAAACACTGTCACAATGATTGAAGCTTAACCCCGACAGTGACCGGAATATTATGAAATATTAAAACTGCTCATCGGTTATATACGACCGAATAACATGCAAACAAAATACAAGAGATTGTAGTTAGAATTCCCAAACTAATCGAGTGCCCACAATCTCATCGACTAACAATTTCCATTTTATGGAAAACTATTACCGCATTCACAAGTGATGAAATTTCAACAGCAGACATCTTGTTCAAAATGCCAGAAATTGATTGCATTTGAATCTAAATAGTTTGTGTATATTTAAAGCTCATTGTCATATCCAAACACACAAAAGCTTACCTCACAAAATGCATTGAATCAATATTTATACCTATTTTCACTCATTCGCCTCTCTACCCTTCATCGCCCCGCTGCATTTGAAACCATAACCAAACAATATCAACAATAACATTGAATGAAATATGTCACATTTTGTATACGCTATGCTATTCAATGCTGAAATAATTTGTTAAGTAAATTGATGGTGTGAGAGCGGAAAATATACAGGGAAAAAAGCGCCAGCGACGAAAAATCATAATCAAATAAATGGTTTTCCGGAGGAATACAGTTTTCCACAAGCTCGTATATCAACCGAAATATGCTCCGAAAAAAACAAATTGCAAGAGAAATTATAAATGAAAAACCAATTTTTTGATCTAGCAAAGCATTTCGGTGCGTGGCAAAGTTTACCAAACGCTTGAGGTAAATAATTGGATTCGAAAAGAATTTTCGTATTTTCAAACAAAGTCATAAAACTGTTCACCGGAAAATCGAAAAGTTTTTACACTTAATTATTTGAAGATATTTCTCTGCACTCTTTTGGCATTTGCACTGTGGAATTTTGATTTTTCACTCGATCACAACACTTTTCCTGAATTGAATAAAAATATACGGAGCAGCGACATCAAAACAATTGTTCGCATATCTTTTTTGTTGTTGTTCAATTTTTTTCGAGGAAAAAATTGGACGGAATCGAATTCGATGGCAATTTGCTCGCATATATTTGACCGGCAAGCAAACGATGCAACAATGATGAAATTATTTATAATTCAACAGAGGTTATGAATTCATGTCACATTTTACAATGTGTGTATATTGTAAAGCACGCATACGGTTCGAACTGCATCCGGGCAATAAAAAAATTCGGCCAACAAAATTTGTGAAGTGAAAGAAAATATTGTCGCTGAAAAAAAAAGTTGTGATGACAAAAACTAAATTGATGTATTGGCTTGGATGATAACCGTGTAAAATGTGTGCGTGTACATGCATGAGTGGTAATGGAGCGGGGCATGTGCATCGGTGAAAGAGCGAGAGAGAAAAAGATTCGACGCAAAGTGAAGTGTGAATTGTGGGCGCACAACGAACAACACTAAATCATCATTCGGTTAAATATTTAAACTGAGTGTGGAGCATGTTGAACGGCACTCGTCGTAATGGTTTTGAGTGTGGCGTGCGCGTAGGGGAAAGGATTTTTTTATCGCTCATGTTAACATTGATGGTATTTTTTTCGTATTTGAACAAAGAGCAGACAACTCTTTTCTACCAATGTGCTCACGTAGCAGAAGGACAACATATATAGCATGCAGCTTGTCGCCAAAGGACAAATTCAACTCATTGTTCACATTCAAACAATGGGCACCAATCGAAAGAAACAAGTGCATCGCTCTTTTCATACACCATTTTCATTATGAGAAATTTCACGAGCCATTCGATCTGCTACGTTCTTGCATTGCTTCCTTTAACAAACTTCAATTTAACGATGACGGTACACATACAATCAACGAATTGCCATAATTTTTATTTTTAAAATAAAAGTCATGCTTCTTTTTTTCTTCGTGTCGATGTTGATTTTTCCATTGTTTAAAGTCAATGGAAAAGAATGAGAAAAAATAATTCGCTCGTTACATTTTAGCCGTTTGAAATTGGCAAGGAACATGGAAGAAAGGTTATTTTTACTTTTTATACTCCCCCGTCTATCCTCAACATAAATCATAAATTCGCTTCTTTTATTGTGCTTTTCCAATTCAGTGCCGCAATTTTTGTTCTCCCTTTTTTGCGAACTTTCTCCGCTTGATATTTGTGCACATTTGATACTTCACATCTCATGTTTTTATCGACAGCGCGCAATCAATTCTCGAGATGTATGTATCGATATATACCAATGTGTAATTCGCTTGAATACTTCGAATAATATGTTTTATTGAGTTGAATTTTATGTGAATGAATCGAGATGGGATCCAATCGATCTCGACGACTCTCTTTCTCACTCTCTCTCTCTCTCTCTCTCTGTATATATCCGTTGAGACAACCGAAATGCCAGCAATAACACATTCGATAACAATGAGCAAAATCCACTGTGAATGATATACCTTACGGGGCTAACCGACGGAAGCCGGTTGTTACAGTTCAGATGCGAAGGTAGTTAAAAGGGAAAAATGAGAAGAAAAACATGTCATCGATGTCACCGATATTTCTTTGTTTCGCAATTCCACCCTCACACTTTTCAAACAATATATATTTTTCCCACTGAATTTATGGCCGTATATTTGTTCGGGCCTTTTAACTTTTCTTCGCTTTTTTTGCTCTTCCACTCGTTGGTTGCCAAAAAATATTTAAAGATCCCTGTGTGTGTACATTAAAACTTATAACCACTTTTTTGTGCTGCTTTCGATTTGAAGCTGACAGAAACAAGGGGCAAAATCTTTGATTTATCGATTCATACTTAATTTTCTTTGACTGTTTTTTTCCCCGATGATTTTATTGGAACCAGTGCAGGTCGCTTGATTTTATCGATGGACACATACAATTTTTAAATAAAGTTAATATTGCCAAAGCGACCTCTTCAAAAAATGCTAGTAAATTGAATGATGGTGTGTTGTTTCTTCAGTAAAATTGAATTATATTTCACCATATTTGCGATCATTTGTAACTTCAAAGCTTTGATTCAATCTCGTTCGGTATTTAAGTAAGGAAATGAAATGAATGGTTTTCGAAGGGGCACAAGCTAATTAATTTCATTATAATCATTCGCATCGCTTGCATCAGAACGACATTTACCGACTTTTTGGCTCCAGATTTTCCTCGTCTGTCTCTTAAGTATGTGCCCTGGTCGGGATGTATTGTAGTTTTTGCCGAAATCAAAGAGAGCGCACATTTTTCGACAGAGTAAAATTGATTGTTGGCATAATGGCACATTTTTCTTATTTCAAATACATCGCAATGCCTTTTGCTATTTTTGTCGAGCTGCACTTGTTAAAATTGACCTTATGGTTGAGAGAATGAGAAAGATCGAGAGCATGTGTGTGTGTACGAGATACTCATCCCCCATCACCAGCCAATGCCGTCATTATTTATATCTGCATTTTATCTACGAGCTATGCTACCGCTGCTGATATTGGTTGGTTGGCTGTTCCTGCACACACATTTCTTCCACATGCACACTCATCACATCGACGGAACAACCTCTAACATTGGCATTTCACAGCAATAAGTACAAGTCTTGTTACGAAACGACGGCAAACGCAAAAAAACTGTAGCATATGAAGAGTTGGCATGTGCAATTTGCAATACGTTTCCATTTGTGAGTTTGTGTGAAAAGAAAAGAAAATATATGTATATCGATGTGTGGGGGCCAGAAGGCCTGATATGCTTTGAAAATCGTAAGTCGAAATGGCTGGGTAAGTAAATTGATATATTCACACCATAAATCTTTTGATATCTCTCTTTACCCCCGTTCATACAAAAATATACGGAAGAGACTGGCACTAGCAGTTCTGTCGCGATTTCGACTTTTCGATTATCTGAATTTATCCGACGTGGAGCAATTTTCGACAAAAAATGTCTTTCTTAACAACTCTATTCCAGATTGTAGCTTCGACAAATTTTTCATGTACATCAGCAAAATTAGTACAAATCGATTCATTCACTCGACTGCAGTCGGTATGCAATAAAGGAAATCTGATGAAATATTATAATGTTCTGTTCAACAATTCATAATACAATTTTTTTCTGCTTCGTTTCTATTGTGTTGGCAGTTTTGCAGCAAACACAATGGATTTTTGTCATATTTCGTTATGAATACTAAAGTATATTGTGAACTGGCGTTGAATTTGACGGAAATAAATAGACGTGTAACAAATAAAATGCAATGAAATGTTCGTAATTTTCATGTAAAATCATCATCGTTAGATCGGAAAATTATGTATGTGCAATAATGTATTGCGGCTAAAGCGGTTTCAACCATCAAAACGAAAATTCCGATGTCCAAATGTAGGCTAACGCAAAATCCAGTCATTCGATTGTTAAATCGCTGCAACCAAATGGTCCGCGGTAAACATGAAAGTGAAAGAGAGTGAATGAGAGAGAGAGATTATACAGAGGCCGCTTTATGATTATTGTCATTCATATTTTATTGTACCATTTCGATGTGGCAAACCGACGAGTAATTATTGTATTATGTTCAAAATGCGAGTGTGTTAAGTACCAAATGTACCAAATAATTAATTACCATTCATCTGGTTTCCAGCGTTTTCTATCTGTCGTGTGACTCTCCGAATGCGGTATACACTCACGCACTCGTAGAGAGAGAGAGACCGACAGACATAAAAACCGTTTTAGTAAATTTACTGCTGTTTTATATAATCAGTCCGAGTCGCTTGTGTTGTTATGCCGCTGCATGTTTTGTGTGCAACGTACACTGTTCAAACTGGTGACGCGGTCGCCGACCATTTAGAAACCAATCTATTCGAAGTGTGTGAGTGATAAATGCATGCGATGTCATTTGGTCGGTTTGTGTGACAATTTGCAGTGGTGCGCTGCTTTAGTTCGTTTTTTTTTTGTTCATCTCTATATTGTTTCCGCCACTTTATTTGGTCTGGTCAGAGATTTTGTTTGATGCAATTCAAAATGTGTGTTTTACGCAATGGATTTGGTTTGGATAAAGATTGGATTGTTGAAAAATGGTTTATGGCTCGAAACTTTTCTACCGATGAATTTCGAAATGGCAAAACATAAATGTGCGATTTCTGTCAAATCTGTCTGGCACTGTCACTCCGAATGGAAATCAAAATGAAATGTCCACATTTTGAAAATTGATTTTTTTTTTAATCTTACAACCCGCTCAAATAACAAATAACTCGTTTCATTGGAAAACAGCGAATTTCCAAATGCGATTAGAGATGTTTCCGGGTTTTTTTCGTAGCACTTTGAGTCTTGTGTTCACATATAGATAGTAAATAACAATCGCAATTTGAAATGCCATAAATATGCAAGCGCCCAAAATCGAAATAACCATAATACTAACGACTTGCATGAATACATGTGTGTCAGCTTATGCTGTTTGTGCAGCGATTGGTCACGTCGGAGTGGATGGTTGTCCTCAATTATATTCGCTGCAACACTAAATCAACTATGCAAATGACCCAACCATTTGACACCAACCAAGTTAATTGATTTCAAACGCAAAAACCATTGCCTGCATTCAAGCTCGAAATGACAATTTCAACCCTTGCATTCAAAACAACGGCCGCCCCACCACCGGTACTTCCCAATTATATTTAATTTTGTTCATATTTTGTGTTAAACAAATCAGAAAAATATAGACATGTTCACAAAACAAATCACAACAGCAGCCAATTCGCGCCGAATGGTATGCCAATAATGCATTATCGATCCTGAAAAATGCATTCGGACTTTAATATAAAAGCATCATTTGGTTATTTCAATTTTCACTCTTTCTATCTCTATTTCTCACACAGTCTGTCTCTGCTTTCAAAGCCATGCTTTGTCACTCACACATGAAATTATAAAATCAATGCACTCATTCATGATGATACCATTTTAACAAATTGACGCATGAAACGCTTTAATTGAAATGTTATATTTCGACCGTGTGCACATATAACCAGTGTTCGGTAAAATCCAATTTTTGAGTATCTAAATAAGATAAGATTTTTGTGTGTGTCGAAAAAAATATCTAGATAAGATACAGGATCTTATCTAAAAAAAACATAGAAGATGAGATAATATCTTCGATTATCTGAGATATTTATGAAGATAAAAAATGGGTGAACATTTTTTATTTGAATTTTTTAGAAATATCTTAGAAAGTATCTTATCTGCAAGATAAGATAAGATATTAGATAAGATACTGTACATTTGATTGTCCGAGAATTAATTTGAGACTTCTCCTAAGATTTTATTGAAATGTAACACCGCCATGCAAAAAGTACTGAGTCGTCACCAATTTTTGTCTCACATTCATTCTCGGACAATCATTTTCACCTTGTGTATACGTGATGAATATCTTAAAAAGCATCTTACCTGCAGATAAGATGAGATATTAGATAAGATACTTTAAATAATAAGATATTAGATAAGATACTTTAAATTTTTTAAATTTGTTTTCTCAAAAAATTATCTTAAAAAGTATCTTATCTACCATTCAAAGATACTGAAATTTTTTAAAGTATCTAAATAAGATGAGATTTTTTCGGTCTAGCTACAGATAAGATATAGATAGCATCTTATCTGTATCTTATCTGGTATCTTATCTATTATCTTCATCTTTACCGAACACTGCATATAACACACAAACTGCATAATGAATGGACATGATGGGTTTTTCCAAATGGAGAATTCAGATTTTAATATCGGCACAATCAGTTTGTGGCCGAAAAAAACAGATAGGTTTTCAGTTGATAAAATTGTGTGTTATCATTTCAATTGTCATTGGGATTGATTGACATTTGCGGATTTCAAATTAATTTTTTTTGTTTTCAGAGTAAGCCGTCGGCGCTCTCAGATCTCGAAAATAAAGCCGCTATTTTAGCAGTGACATAATGACAGTTGAATTTGAGCCGTTTGAAGAGATTATATTTTTTAAAACAAACAAAAAAAGACCATGTATTTAATATTTATGAGCTCTATACTGCAACAGATGCGAAAAAAATCGTACAATTCCTTTGTTGATCTACCAACTAAGCATTATTTACTTCCAAATTACAAAACAAAACCAAATAGTAGTAACTCTGATCGATCGATGTCAAATACAAAGACCGAAAGTACCAAATTCAAACTGTTTTTTCTTTAAGTGGATTTGGTATTTTTCTTTATTCGAATCAATACATTTTTTTTGGTTGGTTTTGAAGTAAATAGCTTGTGGATATACGCACTGAAATGATAGGATATGTTTGAAGTGTTGAGAACAGTAAATGCCAGTAAATTCATACCACCGAGAAAAGCTGTTGAGAATGAGTGAATAAGACATGTTTCACACTACCATCTGTGTGAATAAACAATTCGCAACACAGTAAGCATTGACTAAGAAGTGTTGACGATATCATGCTGTGTTCAGTTTTGAAAAAGGAATCATACAAAACAAATGCACACAAATTTCGCGTATTGAGAAAAAAGAAGCGAACGAACATGAGAAAGTGGAGCAACAGAAACGATAAGAATGAGCAGCCAAAAAAATGGAATTGAGCCAAAGCTAGTGTCAGAGCAAGTGATATGGCGATATTCGGGGGAAACGTTTTGTTGATGTTGGCACGCTGTTGGCAGCAAAATGTGTTTTTTCACCACAAAAAGCGCGAAACGCAAACACGCAATTCTTGATAGGAGACAAGAAAACCGAAACCAATTTCTCTCGCTCTCACTCGGTTTCTACTTCTCTCTCCGTGGCGCTGGCAATGGCGATGACGAAGGGCGAAATATACTTATACACAAACCGATGGTAAACGATGCGCATCCATCAGATAGATGTTATGACATGAATTGAAATAAGAAATATCATTCATCATATTCAATACAAATAAATAAAAATGTATGGACGAAAGATGTGTGCATAGATGGAATGAAAAAGGCGAGATAGAAATAGAATCACAAGCGTTTCACAATCAATGTATATACTATAAAGAAATGCAGTAGATCATCTATCATAACGTCGTTTTTCTTTTTCGCTCTCGGTGTTCGTCCCACTTGAGCTGAGAGAAATCTTGTGAATTCTGATATAGAGATTTACAACCGTTCGTCTTAACACGTGTTTGCCTGTTTGTGTGTCGTCACAATGAAAATCGTTGTTCACATACACACACACATGCACAAACACTCCTTCTCTTATTCTTTTCACGACGAGAACAAATGATGAAAATCTACTTGAATTTGACTCAAGTGTTCTGTTTGTGACTATTGATATGTCGGTGTGAGAGAAAGAGTAGAAATTGCACAGGAGAAAAATATGTATTGAAAACCAATGTAAATATTAGCAAAAACGTTTTGAATTGGAAGGAATATTTTCATATTTCTTATTTTATTTTTCTTTCGTTTTTTTCCTCAATGAATTTGTATTTGCACATTCACAATTTATTATTATTATTATTCGGCGATGTGAAACGTGCACTCTGTCTCATATGCCGCGTATGTGTGAACGATGAATCGTGAGAACGATTCAATCGAGTCCAAAATATTGCGATGATGAAATTCGTTTGGTATTTCGTTTTCAATATTCGAACCGATTCATTGTAAAAAATAAGCAGCTTTCGTGACCAAACACAAATGGCAACAATGGCAAATAGCGAAGAATCGGTAACGAGGGAGAAATTTTGCAACTTATTTTCAAGTGGCCAACGTTGGCTGGACGTTGAGTGAAGTGGAGGTGAGCAAGAGAAAGAGCTAGAACGAGGAGGAGGTAGAGAGTTCAGGGTATGGAAAATCATTTCGACAAACAAAATATGAACCATCCAAATGGAAATAAAATTCAAATTGCCATGGAATTCCTTTGTGAAAGCAATC
Organism: Contarinia nasturtii; assembly: GCF_009176525.2. Classification (NCBI taxonomy): domain Eukaryota; kingdom Metazoa; phylum Arthropoda; class Insecta; order Diptera; family Cecidomyiidae; genus Contarinia; species Contarinia nasturtii. Next base: position 38,774 of record NW_022199294.1, on the reverse strand, counting down.
GTTTTATTTAGCAACAGAAGCATCAAGAAGTATCAGCAACCGAATGAACGAAGAAGTACGCTTTATATTGCTTTTTAAAGTACCTTTCGATCAAATGATGCCAATATTGAGTGTGTATGTCGTGTGCTGTGACTACAAAGAACTTGATCAAAGTTATAATTCACATCGGCTAAAGAATGTTTGGACCAAGAACTTCACTTTACCTCTACTTTACTTGGTTCAATATTTACCAAAGAATGCTATGGGTTTTCATGTTAATTTAAATTTCAATAAATGTGAAACGTCTGAACGTGGTCATCGCTTTTGCGGTAGACTGGCATTATACTTTTACGTTCGTTAGAACATTGCACACAAGACACACAACAGCATAACAAATGAAATACCCAGTTCGTATCGCAAACAAAAAGGTAATTGACTGTTGTTGAGGTCCTTCAATAAAATTGAAATGATGATTGAGGTTTTCGCCTTTGCATCAGCCTCGAAATAGGTTATTCAAGTGATAAAGCATTATACATACCATTACTTGAAGTGAATATGTCTGTATGTGTTAATATTTTCCGTCGTCGCCGCTCACGTTTTTGTTGTTGGTATTTTTTTTTTTAATTCAAACGATGAGATGACTACGTGATCCAAAGTTGTGATCTTGTTCAAATATATTCGCTAACAATGTATCACATCGACAAAGATATTGGTCTATTGTTACCTTTTGACTCTCTCTACCAATTTTATATCGGTTTTATGTTGAAAGTTTTATTTGAATTTTCGATTTAAAACTTTCTCAATCGAACTACATTTACCTTTGTGAAAATGTTTAGCTATACTTCACATTCGTTGGCAAAACTTTGGGCCGATAAACTTTGCTGCATGCGTATGTCTGTGCTTTCTTACACTTTTTTGTGCACTCAATCGAAAATCCTGTACACAAGATCACGAATCAACGGAAATTCATTCGGATTTTACGGTCACATCAAAATGGATAAAAACTTTTTTCATGCACACATTCAATTCTCGTGATACGTGGTCAGCAGTTTTTTTTTTCTTTCGCTGTATACTAAAGCGTTTACATTGTAAAATACAAACCAAAATGTTTCCAATTCACTCTTTTATCGATAAAAATTAAGCCATATGCGTTACAGTCCCCTTCGTATCGAGCATCAAACCAATTTTCACTGGTTCGATTTTTTATTTTAAAAAATGTTCCACTCTCTTCACGTTCTTTTTCGTCTGTGGTGTTTTTTGTTTGTTACAATCAATCGAATAAAGTCATTAATTTAATGTTAGGTATTTTGTGATGTACAGATTTACGTTTGATGTCGAAAACATCATTAAGCATATACACGCACTGTTTGTATTATTCAATGTTACAACCACCTTTTTTTGGTATTGGTTACAATTCTTGTTGTTGCTATTATTTTATCTACTGCAGTAGAAAATCTCACATTGCAAAATGAGAATGTCAAATGGTTCTTTAAAGTTAACTCAAGCAAAAACCACACTCACATACACGTTAGATAAATGTGTGTATTTTTTTCTGGCAAATCGGAAAAATTCTTTTTATCTCCGCAAAAATGTTTCAATCGACCGTCGTCGGAAGCATACACGACGTTAATGTGAAAGCAAGAGACAATCGCAAGCGATAGTGGTGGCTGGGTTAAAAAAAATCCACTATAAATTACAATCAGCTTCAGTCATTTGGAGTGAATATGGATACGTGTGTCCAAATGGAAAAGAATGTCGTTTGCATCGTCGATGTCTACGTTATCGATGTCGTCGTCGTTTTCGTTGTCATGCTCATTCAGAATGTGCTAAAATTCGTTCCGTCTCTATCTCTCTCTCTCTCTCCGGTGGAAATTGATTTGATGAAGAACTACTCATACATCACCAAATAAATGTTGACAATTCGCAATGACGAACATTTATGCTTTCCGCCTTTGAACAACATGCTAATATCTCATTCGGCGCCGTAAAATTTAGCACAACAAAAACATCATCTCGTTGGCTGGGCTTCCGGAGTGCTACTCTATGCTCTCACTATAAAATACTATTTTTGCCACGTAGTCGACACACGTTATCAAAATGTGAAATTCTTCTGGGTTCTTTTTTCGTTTCCACAGTGTGGCAAGAAATAAAACCGAATATCAAATAAGAAGTGCACGTTTTATGCAAATTCTCGATCTCACAGTCCGAATCGCTCACATTTATGCATTCAAAACTAACCGCCGTGCTGTTTTTCTTCTTCTTCTCTTTCCCCGGTTCGTTTGGTAAGAGTTTATTTTTTTTTTATTCTGTATCCGTTATGTATATTTACCAACCACCAAAAATTCACAAAACTATCGTTCGTTTATTTCTATTCAGTTCAAGTTTTTCGTGGAAATTGTAACAAATAGCATACAATTATTGACAGTCAAAGAGGAAAAAAATCGCAAATTTCCGCTTTTATTCACCAAGAAAAATGCTCACCACAATAAATATACTGGGGCAAACGAATGTTCGTGTTGAATGCAACGAATTGACACTTGATGTGAGTTACGAAATGCCGAATTTGTGTTTGGACTTGTAAAATTCACAACAGGAGCGCACCGTTTATTCGCTACAACAGACCGATTTCAACTGTTGAGATGCTGCTTGTGCAATCACCATATATACCGAACACAATAAGCTTTCAAACATGTGACGAACCAAACTGGAAATGGATAGAAAGCTTTTTCGCGTTGGAAAATCAACATTCTCTCTCTTGCAGTGCATGCGGATGGATGGATGGATGAGAACGAACTCTCAAGTGAATGGAAATATGCGAATATGTCGCTGTGAAAGCTGGAATGACTTGGAAACCAGACGTCTCTTGTGAATCGTGGATAAACATAAACGTTCAACTGCACGCGATGTACTGAATCGTCAATTCCGAGCACGTGACAACCAATCTTTTTCAAATAACTTGGAAAAATGAGCTCTCTTCTCATATCAGTCAGATTATTCCGTTCATTTTTCCAGCATGAGCAATGAGCATTGCAGACACGAATTTTAAAATCCAAAACACACAGTTCAAGAGTATTTTCATGATAATTATGATTTATAATAATTGTTATTATTTCATTTATCAATGAGCAATTCAACAGTATTTTCGTGTTTCATTTAATTATAAAAACAGATTTTATGGATTACATTTTATGAGATCATTTGCATAAATGTTTTCAAGGAAATCACCCATTTTTTATTCAATTGAATTCATTTTGCTTTTTTCACTTGATAAAGTCATTTTAAGACATTTTTCATGGGTTTCGACGAGGGTCCCGAGGGTCCAGATTACCTCGACTTAAAGATTACCTTTGCATTGCCAATAGATTTTTTCTTACATTTTTTGAAAAAAAAAAAAAAAAAATGTTTTGAAAGCCAGTCAATGAGGTGATAATAATTTTGTATCATTTTAACTCTGTTATAGTTGTTCTTTCATCAGTATATGTCAATACACATGAATGATTTCGATTTATTTGCAACATGACAAAGTGAAAAGCAACTAAAATGCCAGGAACCTCGTTACAACACAATCGGGCCAACAATGTAATGCTTTCTATAGAACAATTGAGGTGCTACATCTAATAACATACGTATGCACTTCTAATAGTGTTGCAATGCGATGAGAATCTTCCATAATCATCCTACGCAATTCTGAATAGTTCATATTTCAATGGTTTTCAATTTGTGCGTTTTGAATATTCATTCCGTGGATAAATGAACATCAGAAGCAATCTTGCTTTGTTTCTCTTTATTGTAATATCATATCATCACACATTCAGTCAGCGTTAGTCTGTCAATAGTGAATGAGACTATGATGCGGCTTTCATTAGTATTTTGTTGACAATAAACCGTTCGTATAATGTGTTTCCATTCATGCCAATGAGTGATTTATGTGCATTGTGAAGTGGAAGTCGGTTGTCGTATATTTTTCTAAGCAAATGTTTGTTTTGATCAAATTCGCAATTTCAGTACATTGTCATCGCTCATCGCTTTATAGATGTTAAATGAAGTGATTTCTGTTGTTGCGATAAAGGTAAAGCCCACCTAGATGGCAAGGTGAAAATCCGAAAAATCAGCAAACCAAACGAACGTCAAGCCCAACAATCGTGTACCTAATATCTATTTTCGATGACATTGCACTAATGAAGCATGGTCCATAGTCGGATATATGCGACTTGAGCAACGTTTGTACTTTATTGCTTTGTGTAGAATGTACAACATCGAGAAGGATTTTGTCATTAAGACGAAAACAATCCGTGATTCAACAAACATGCAGCTCTCAATTTAATTCAGAGGCAAACGTAGTGACAATAAGGTGAAAAACAAAGGTAGCATGTCAATTCATTCATTTGAGCGGTTGAGATACGGTGTGATTGTGTTCTATTTCGAATACAATAAACATAAATATCGGATGAAATTGCGTTAAGATGCCATTAGAACGACAGTGGTAGTAACAAATCAAGCCGAAACGTATAGCATCGCAGACAATATCATGGATTCGACAATGATGGTTATTTAATTTCACATTTCGTAGACATTCCGTTGATTAATGGTGTCTCGTTAAGTTTATCTTCGGCTAAAAATTTATGCTTTTATTGTTGATGGTGCCCGTTAAATGTATATATTACACGAACGACAGATGTTCGGATGTCCTATTCAAGTAAAAGTTTTCATAGTTAGCGAAAGTGATGATGATAATAGATTCGCTTTTGAAATAAATCTAAACAAAAGAGGATGCAGGAATAAAAGGAACGAGAATACATTCGTATTTACAAATCATCTTTGTTTCACACATATGCATAGTGCACACTGACAGAGGGGGACGCGCATTCTGAAAATCTGCAGACGGAGCAAATGATTGTGGCTTTTTGGTTTTTGGGCAAATAGTTTTGAAAATTGGAAGATACGAGAAATTATAAGCAATGATGATAACAAAATGTAATAATCCCTATAATTTAGATTAAGCAAATACATGCATCCAACTATATGAACGTGGTCTATATCCATGCATCCCAAACCAAATGGAATGATATTGACAAAGAGAGACTGAGTTAATGGTGAAAATTGTTTGGTTTTGATATTTGAAATGGAAAATCCAATTGAAAATGCGTTAAATTCTCATAAATTTATACTTTGTCATTTCGATCAGGTCTAGGGGTAGACATGATTCATCTGATTCAAAAGATTCAGATTGTTTAGATGACATTTGAAATGTCATTTGCGTTTCATACAAGAAATATCTATTGAACAATAAAAATTATTTGTCTTCGAAAAAAATGATTTCTTGACGTTTCTAAATGTATCAACTCATCATTTTTTATCTATTTCGTGTTTTTCTAGTAAATTTTAAATAAAATCAACGATAATATTTGGAATTTGTTGAACAATCATGTTAGTAAAACACTAAATGATGCTTATTTGACATTTGGATGATTCACTGTGATCCACATGATTCAAAGTTTTGTAATTCGTGTCTACCCCCTTGGATCAGGTTTACAGTGTATTCATAGCTGGGCAGACAGGGGGAGGGGGGTATTACCCCCTCCTGAGGCATCAAATTTTTGCGTTACCCCTTTACAAAATTCATGATTTTGGATAGAATTTTTCTCATTTTGCTAGGGTTTTTGGATCATAGATGAAATTTTCCTATTTTGCTAGGAGTTTTTGAGAAAATTACCCCCCCCCCCCCAATCCCTCCCCTGAATTTTTCAGTCTGCCCAGCTATGAGTGTATTCCGAATATTTGCACACAAATATTCAATTATTTGGAGTATGAAAATGCTTGGAATTTCGATAATCGTATTTCGTTCGGAGCCTTTGCAGAGTATTGCTTGATTTTGATACAGGGTCATAGGTTGGACACTCATCTTCGAAGGGTACTCGTTACCCCTCTTCCTCCAGAAAAAATTGGAAGATTCTTTCGATTTGCTGTGATTTTGACACTTTTCTCTGAACTCCTTTGGAATTTTCGCCCTTACCCATCTCCAAAATCTTTTGCGTGCCCACCAATGCTCAGGGTGAGTAAACCTTCGAAACTAAATGTATAAGGGAAATAAGAGCCCTAGGTACCAAAGCATAGATGTGGCTTCCGGCGGCCCTGAATGTGGCTTTAATTATGATTCGATTTGTATGTGTGATATTAAATTTTTGTACTCTGAAATTCGGTTTAGCTGCACATTTTTGCAGTGTTGTGTAATTTTCCTTCGAGAAAATGTCCATTGCCTCATAGTCCATTGTCGTTTTATCTAAATTATCTGCTTTGGTTTGGTGTCGGTGTGTCGAATCGGTGTAAATGTGTGAATGCACCGAAAATATTCCAAAGTCATCGAATAAAGTGCGATTATTAGAATTGGTTTTCTCTATATGTCCATGTGTATACGATGACATTATTAGAAGGCATTAAAACATGGATGGTATGCGAACGTTTGCCCTTCGTCGTTTTTTGCCACAATGTAAACATTTTTCGCATTGTGTACGCTCTCAGACTCGCTATGCATGCAAAGTATTTTGCGACGTCGATAGGTCCAAAATCCGATCCGGCTTTATTATATCCTCCGAAGCAAATAGTGAGTGTGTCGTGTTGCATTCATATATTGTGTTTATTCGCAATTTAGATGGTTTTTCGATAAAACGAGCTAAAATAACGACCAACGTCTTTCTTGTATGGTGTATAGAAAGGCATAAAAAATGATGTTAATAAACGCAAATAAGAAAATAATTCAAATATTTTGATATTAGTTTGGTCGGATGGCAAAAGTTCGAATCGCCGAGGCCAAAAACTTATAAATATTTATGGTCATTTTTCCGATGCTCATTATGATCAAGCCATTCGTTTTCACTTCGAACGGTTCTCATTACATCGATAACGTTTACGTCATATGAATAAGAAAGGATTTCGTCTGACCGAAAAAACATAAAGACCAATTTATACCCTACTCATAGTGTATTTATGAATGAATTTTAGTATCAAATCAATGCAGTGCTGCAAAACAAAGCAAAGGAAATGAAAAAAAAAACCATCGGCAAATACTGTTGGCCATATATATATTTTCATTGCGAAATACAATCTCATCTACATACGAATAATAATCATCGCATAAGTTATTGTCCAAAGTTCGCAATATGCAACATTAAATATAATCGAATATTTATGGTAATACGGACGCTGATGGAGCGAACGAATGCTCCCTAAGCGCGCTATTCTTGATCGATGTAGTAGAAAAGTGGACAAACACACAATAAAAATTATATATGTAAATAAAGCATGGGCATAATAATGAATATTGCATGGCGTCGTACATTCACTTTCTGAGCTCTTGGTTCTTGTCCATTGAATAAATCGGTAGATAAATTCTTGAGTTATTCAACCGCATAGCATTGACAGTGTGTTTGTGTTCGTGTGTATGTTTTTTCATCTTACTTTTTGCATCGCAGTAATAATGTTCTGGTATGATGAACACAAAAATTATAGTGAAAGTTTTATTTCGCTGTAGCTCAGTTACAATGAATCGCCCCACAACATGTATTGCGTCAAACAAAACGATATTGCTGTGGATGAAAGCAACAAACCATGAACGAATCTAATAGATTTTCATTTTGCTTGACCACAACAATAAATAAAAATAATCATAAGAAAAAAGACCCTTCTTCCAAATGGACAGAGAGAAAAAGAACAAAACGAAAAGAGTTTTGAGAGTTTGTTCATTGCTACCAGCTGTAACCTTTTTTTTCGCATGGCTTTTGATGGATCGAATTGTAGCGAATGGTATTGGCGATGGTCAACAACACCAACACCAACACTTGAAAGCGCATGAAAACGATGATGGCATCAAAATATTTATATATTCGAAAACAAAAGTTCGGTATGATCTGAAATATGTGGCTACTACAAGATGTATACTATAATTTGCACATATGACCTTAAAGATGGCGAGAGAGGGAGAGAATTGTAGCATGACTGAGCGGAAAAATCGTGCACGGAATTTGGAGCATTTTCATCATTCTTTTCTCACATCGAGAGGCAAAAAAGAGACAAATTCCACACACACACACACACACACACACACACACACACACACACAAAATGGCAAAGCTCCATGCAATTTTCTAGCTAGCATAAGCAAAGTGAATAAAATGTCCGTCGACATATAAAAAAAGCGAATAAAAACGAAGAAACATTAAAGAAGATATGAAAACTTGAGCTAACTTGTGTAAATAGTTATGGGTTGGAATGCAAGTCAATGATAATATTGCACATCAAAGCAACCACAAAAACTAAATGTATGCTGTCAATGTACAAATTACAATGGCAACACAAAAGGAAGTGGTCGTGTGTTGTGCGAGAATTTTGTAAAAAGTTTTTCATCAGTGTCCATGGCAGATCTCTAGCATCTTGTTCGATATACACCTGAACCGCATTTTTACGATAGTTTCAGTACTCTTTTTTTTTGTTACTATTGTAGTAGCACATTCCAAAAGTTTCAAAGATTGCATCAGGAAAAGCGGTGAAATGTTTAATCTTGATTTTACCAAAAGAAACCACGACGACGTATTTTCTCTCTTTTTCTGAATGCATTCAGGACAAACTCCAGTGGAAAATCCATTTCAATGGACTCTATACAAATAGCAGAAGACTTATCCCAGCTCAACACCATTGCTTGCCATAATATAACTAATAATGTGCAAACACAACATTTTACACACAGTTGGACCACTCACTTAACCATATCTATGAGCTCTTAATGTGAACGCATTACTCCAACCCACCACAACCACTACTCACTTTTTTTAAATCATCCATCCAGCACATATGCACACACACAAAAAACACAAACACATGTACAGAACAAACAAATTGTAACGGGTGAAAAACCAAGTAGAGACACACACACAAAACTTTATTTAAGCTATTCCGGTGGTCACTGGCAACATCATCACTAAGAAAAACTTTCCATTGGTAATTTTAACGGAATTAAGCGTATGTGTTCCCGTTATTTTTTAACTTCGTTTTCTCTATTTTTGTCTCATCTGTTCCTGTTTTTAAATCTGTGTTATGTGTAGAAAGAAAAGTTGTTAAAACATAGCAGTAATACATGGTTGCATGTATGCTGCTCCAAAAGTGTGGCAAAAGTGAAAAAGCTATTTTATTAATCGAATTGCATGTTACCAAATTATGTGTTTGAAAACAACATAGCCATCTGAACTCGACATCAACGAATTCAAATGCAACCACATTGCATTGTCAAAAGAAAAACTGTAATGTACACAAATTTCAATGAGATTTTGTCAGCCGGTGTATATTTGTATGAGATTGGAGACTTTTTTTTGCGAATCTCGCTAATGAGCGCCATCTGATTTTAGTGTGAATTAGATGCAAAAACTGAATTTAATTCTGTAGCATTGAAATGAAAAAGTGAAAAAACAACAACAATAGCACGGCCACACAGAGCTGTACATCTATGCGTGCTGATGCATACATACACATATACGCTTTCTTCATTCTTTCATTCCATTGCTATACGTATCTCACTGGTCAACAGATCTATGTAGCCATGTTACTGTTGTTGTTTTTTTTCTCTTTTTCGATTCAATTCATTGTAACTAAATTGAGTTCAACTATGGAATACAAGATGGCACAGATGAGGGGAATTCGCATTTTGTCTCTTCATAGGCTTAGCCGGTTGGATTTTGTTGACTTTTCCAAGCAATTTCTTTGAGTATGTTACAAGAAATCAGATATTAAAGTTAACCTGTGCCTGTGTGCGGTTTCGTTTGAATTAGCACTCGCACTCTAATTGTAATTGGATGATGAAATGTCAATTTGCAAAATTTGTTGACATCAAGTTATAGACTCATGCTGATTTGGTGATTCAATCGGGAAATGATTGCATAACAAAATAAATAGCGACATTTCTCATGAGTGTACCTTTGATTCGATTGACGCATTTTGGATTACTTAAATTGTATTTGCTTGAATCGAATGTTTTCAAACCGAGCAAGTGAATATTCAATGCAACATAAATCCCATACAAATTCCAATCGAGAAAAAAAAGGACTTGACGTTCCAAATCCAGATTACGTCTACCGAATTTATGTGAAAATATTTCGATTTAATGAAACTCCATTAGTTTTAAGTGGCACTTTGAATTCGGATTTTTCCATTCCTTATTATGCTTCGATTGAATCACACACACAGTTCAAAGATAATCGGCTGATGTCTCTGAGGAGACATAAAACGTACGTATTCATTTTAAATGCACTCATTTATTTAATACACATGATATGAATACAAAATTTTCAATTAGACGAAGAAACATGAGAATGATTTCGCGCGACACAAGATGTAGAGAAAAAATCGCGCTCGAAACAAATGGAAATGATAAGTGGAATGCAATCAAGTTGAAGTTGTCGCTTGTGACAAATGACTTACAAACACCTCCAGTGAAAATGGAAATTTGACGGCGAAATAGTGTCATCAAGAGAACGAAAAATCAACGTGCATTTGTATTGCTGTGTGTTATTTTGGGTTTCACATCGCAGACACAAACAATTTAAATTGTAATAAGCTTTTGAAACGCAAATCAAAACCGACATCAACCAAAAAGTATTTTCTACCATCTCGTCAAGTGATATCAACTCTCATTGCTTTTGTATGGTTCTGATGCGCTCTCAATCTATCTGTCGTTGTCTCCATTTCGGAATCTAAAATATTTGCATTGAACTTTATCGTCAAAACTAAATGTTGAAATTTCAACTTGGAAAATCAGTAGAAAATTGTTGTCTCAGTTGCATGGCAACGTGGTGGCTGGGATCAACATCAATGAAGACACAATAGGTTAACCATCGAAATACAAGATTCATAAACACACGACAATTTATCACACACACACACAACTACAAAGTATACAATGAACATGACTGTCGAGGATTTTGAATAAATTGCATGGAAATTTCTGGGCATAATACACTCACACGAAATATCACATATGCCACACATATCAACTATGTCCTGTGACGATGTAACAAACTATACATATTTACAATGTAATGCAAACAGACAACAGCGATCGGGTGATACATTTCATGTTATCTCATTTGTACATTTCACTTCACTTCAAATGAATTCATAATGCCGTATAAAGTCGAATAAACTGAAAGTTCGGTAAATTTATTTCCAGGATGCATGGTTACCCATTCCTTCATTTTCGGTTACATTGTATCTACATTGTTTGCAATGACAAGTAACCAAGTCGACTGCAAATCAAAACTGTTAATTACATCGCATTTTCCTTTTGTTTTACAGTGTAAGCGCTTAGTTTTTTCTATTTTTTTGTTATTCGACCCGTTTTTACGCAGTGGGAAAAAATAACTTGAACTCTGACAACCATTCGACAAGAGAGCGACAATCATAAAATTACCCATTCGTTAGTTTATATTGTGATATTTCAAGTTATACAACCATTGGCAAGATTCCGTTTGGGGTTTTTTATTGGATGTTATTTACATGTTGTAAAAATGTCAGTTATTCTAAGAATGGAACATGATACACAAAACTTTTATGCTATTCCCGCGCAACAAAATGGCTTGAGCAGTCCAAATCGCGAAGGAATTCACACAACGAATTGGGACAACACAATAAAACTTTATGAACGTGAAATATTGCGATTTTTTTCAATTTTTCGACCCAGCAATTTGCATGGCTCAAGAAAGTGGTTCATATTTATGAGTTTTCTCACAATATTCTCTTTTTCATCTTTTATAAGAAAAGAACGTGCAGTTAATTTAAAAAAAAGAATTGCATCATTCTATTTGACTCATTTGTCGGAAATAAAATTCAGCTCAATGTTTAAAAAAAACTTAAAACGAAGTTATAGTTTTAGTCAAAATAAGTAAAATTGAATCGAAACCTAGGGGGTAGACACGTGGAATAGGATTAGACTTTTTAGTGTAAAAATTCGAGAAATTAAAGTGGAATAGAGAATTCAGTAGTTGGATTCTCATGGATTCACTAATCCCGTGTATGGAATAGCGAAAATGGGTTAATTCAAAGTTTTTGTATTCGATAGTACAGAATTTGATAAAAGCATTGAACTTGTTTTGAGATAGTAATTTGTTCTTTTTTGAAATATTTTTTAGTTCAAAACTCGATTACAAATTTACAAAACAATAGATACACTTTCTTAAAATTTTATTGATGAAAAAAATAATTTTAATTATCAATAACAAAATGACTTACTCCAGTATCGATAAATAAGTTTTCAACAAAGTGAATAGCGGCGAAATGTGACATCACATTTGACAATGAAATGACGGATTGGTGGAATAGTAGGATTAGTGTTTTTATATTGGAATCATGGTTTAATCGTTTGTGTCTCCCCCCTAGATCGAAACACTGGTCCGCTTCTATAGAATGCGAATGTATGACATCATTGGCATTGCCAGTTTGTGAATACTTATTACTAAAATAAGCTGTATCACTCACTAAAGACTGGTGCATGTTGTCATGCCATCAATTTATCTCACACCGACACGAACACGTACACACAAAAAGAGATAACCGAAAATTGGTGTGAGTGATGTGTATGTGAAAGCCACAAATTGATTTCAAATTACCGTTAAATTGATTGAATGTTGGAATCTCTCACATGATTGTGAAACGTTTTACAAAATTCATCAGATTTTCACTAAGCGAAGTAGTTCATGATAAATTAATCCAAAATTATACAATACATACATTGTTTTCTTTCTTCACTTCATTGTAATACGTTCTTATATAAAAGAATCACCGCAAAAAAAATTACTCGGTCGTACGAAAGTCGGTGAAACCAAAATGGGAGAGAAATAAAAATTGAAATATCATTTAAAGTAATAAAATGGTTCGGTTGCGTTTAAAAACACATACTCACGACATTCGAAAGAACAATGGCTTGTCGTTGTCTGTATATAGCGGATGGTGAATTGAAATGGGAAACCGGTTTTTTTTGTCGTATTGTTGTTGGTGCTTGGACCGTACCAAGTCTTGCGCTAGTTTATTCTTCGATTCGGCTGAAAGAATGGAAACGTAGAACATGGGAGAACCTCTCGCCAAGCGTATGAGCACAAGAAAGTTGTGCGTGTGTACAAGTGTCATTGAGGATTCCATATGTACGCTGTTTTTTTCAGAACTAGTATTAACTGTGAATGTTGCTTGACATGCGACTTTTTTTTCTGTCAAAAAATGTGTTGCCGTTCGCGCGCGTGTGAGAGATAGTAAGTTTTTGGTGCTTCAGTTTGAGGTCAAAATGGGCACATATGGAAGGAAGTAGGGAATATTCGCAGTATGTCAAAAGTGTATTGCAATTGTTAAGCGACAAAAATGTTTTTTGCTGTGCTTGTGCATTTTGCAAATGTTCCCTTTGTCATAGTTGCTGTAAAGCCATTTAAATGGATGTTGTCACTTTAAATGCATTTTGGAGACAGAGAGAGGGAGAGAGAAGCAGAAAGTGAGGGGAGGCAAAGAGATCGTTTCTAACTTCCAATTTCGCCTGCTTTCACATGCTTCAGCTGCATAAGCATCGCGTATTGTTTATTTCCATGAGTTGAATCCGATGCACTTATTGTGACAGACAAGTGTGTCTTTCACACACAGTAATAAGATTCTTTTGCATTGCCTGATGCTCTCTCTCTCAATTGTTGTCGAATTTATTATGAATGCAAGTAACGTTCTTCGTTGTATATTGTACATACAGTATTTGTGTCAATGTGCTGCTCCATTCAATTGAATATTGACATACATTTGGTCATTGAATATTTTTCCAATGCAATTATTTCATCTGTTACATTGTGCTTATGCAAATAGCATCTTCAACTTATCCGCTGTGTGCATTCCCGTTTTGATCATGTTTCGAGGTCATCAGCATCTCTAAAGAGCTCTACAGATGTCACTTGAATTGGTTTTCAAAATACAACATAAGTAGAGATAAATTGTACTATATACAAATAACGAATCGTTCTTCGTTTAGTTTCATCGTTGAAAAAAAAAAACACTTAAATGGGACAAAATAAAGCATTCATTATGCAATGAGTAATCCGTTTTGAATACATTCGCGAAACGCACTTTAAACTCAATTTGATTGGTTCTGTTTGTAATTTAAAGGGATTTTCTGCTTTTTAATTTTGTTGCTTTTCATTACAGTGGATCGATGTCATGACAACGCTAATGAATGATTGCAAAACATTATGTCATCGGCTTGAGATTTATTTGTTTGTTTGTTTTGAGGTTAACCAAAGAGATTAAACTGTGAACATCATTTTTTGAATCTCTCTCCCTCTTCTCACAGTCTTCATATTCTCTGTCTGTTCTCTCTTCCTTTTTTTCTGCACTTTCGCTCTGTCTCTAGGTCCCGTATTATGATTGCCTTCGACAAAATGTGATTCGTCCAAGTCATTTAAAACAACACAATGCAGATGTTTTGAATTAAAAACCTCCCCAGAGACGTAATTTGTACAGTATTCAGACCGGTTTTGGCAAGAATTCAATATCTAGTTTCGATCGAAAGTCTTTTTTGTGGTTGCCTTACTTTTAAATTTCGTCATTTGAATTGCGTGGCAAGGCACTTAATGAAATGTAAATATGCACAGCTCAAGGAGCGTGATTGTAATGTTTCTAATTTAAATGATTCGCTCAGCTTTTAGCTAATGAACCAAATAAATATAAAAATAGAATGTGTTTGATTTTCTATGTTGGCACCATGTAAAATCTCGTCTCAAAATGCGCTATTGTTTTCATTTTCTTGTGTGTTTGCCACAAGAACGTGACGACAAAAGAACTTTCTCCATCAGCATTATCATTAGCGAATAAATGTGCTATTCGTAACTGAATAAAACTGAAATTGTATGCATTAGCATTTGGCGTTGCTTTGCCACCCACTCGGTCGTCAGCGATTCATCTAGTCCATGGTTTGAACGTTTTTTTTCTGTTATTTCTTCATTTAATAATAGAAACAGGCGAGCTTAATCAAGCGAACAATATTTCCACTTATAAATATTAAATTAGTTGGATTTTTCATTGAATGTGGCGCAATCTCGTCGTCAATATTGTCTTGGTCGTACATCGAAATCAACTTATTTTGTTTTCTTCTAAATTGCATTTCGTCATTTTATTAGCCGAATTGTATTGTTGTCGACAAGCAAACCGAACAAATTCAAAAGATGAATTGATGAATGTCACCCTCGAAACTCCAAGCGAAAATTGACTGTGAATGAAGAATAAAAATACAATGGCAAAAACACAACAAAAAAAAAATCCGAACAAATTTTGGTAATTTGAGCGATTTGTGTGTGGCTTTTCTGCAAGCCGCAAACACACCGTATTTGATATGATTTTATTTTTCCAGTGCTCTGTCACGACACCATCGAATTTTATTTTTGTTGACGGTAACATGATGTGTGTCACATTGTTTCTTTGTGGTTCGAATGAATAATGACACAGCCGCAATTTCAAAAGTTTTCGAATTCTTTTTTCCACATCAAAAGCGAACACAGTGAGCGCACTCAGACAAATGACATTGAGCTGGCATCATGATGGTGATTGATGCAGTTAGAACGTACTGTATCGCTCATGTCGTTTACTGCCACTAAAAACCGTATGAATACATTACAACTTGGTTCTATGTTATTATTATTCGCCCGAATTCATTACATCGTCTTCGATGTGAAGTATAATGTTTCATGTTGTTTGTCTGCTCTCTCTTTCTCTGCCAAATCACGAACCATTTACATTTGCAAATTGCGGGGCATTCATGGCTTGCCATTAGCCTTATTGAATCTGTATGTCTGCGAAAGATGATTCGTTATGATTGTTTAATGTTACGAGTGTTTTGCAATTGTTTTAAATATTTCCATTTGATCTTTGGCACGTTCTAAGTGAAAATGTCGTGTTTGTGGAACGCGCTTCCATCACACCAAATCAGGAACATTTGTTTACCCCACAAATATAGTTTGGATGGTGAAAAAAAAAACATCCGTTCAAATGTTACACTCTCTATTTGTGAAGTCAGTACACTTACTTCGGTTAAAAATTGGACTGAGTTCCATTTATCATGGGAAACTTTGGCCACACGCGCACATAACATGCATTTCGTACCTCTCTCTCTCTCTATCTCTCTCTCTTTCTCCACTCACAGGAAATATTCAAGAAGTAAAAGGAATAAAATCCGACATTGGCTTCAATTGTTTGGATTGTTCTACATTAAAAACTTCCGGCCAAATTGAATTAACGAATAAATTTAGCATATTAATTCGGTGTCGGAGATTCGGTGCACCATCTGCTAGCAGCACCGCAACTCTTCGGAAATTAAGTCTTCCCACTTGAATATGAATTCATATTTTTTCAGTGAATGTACCAAATTTTTTACTTCGCATTTGATTTTGAACACGTTTCAAACGTAAAGATGTAACACTATTTTGTATTCCGAACTGAGCTTTGAACTTTATTGAAATGTCACCTCCTAAGAAGATCTTTGAAATTCCGAAGACTGCCTTGACCTTTGTCTTTTGCAATACACACATTGCGATCCGATGAATGTGAATAAAGTGAAGTCTTTGTGCACAGTGGATTTAATTGAAAAACACGACTTTTCGTTTCATGTTATGGAAAATTATTGCTCAAAAAAGCGAAAGTAATATAAATTCAGAGCACAAAACGAAACAGTTTCAAAGAGTAACAGCTCACTACAATACCGAGAAAAGTTTGCAAATCGAATCCATCGAAATATGAATTTATTGACTTTGAATCGCAAAAAGATTTATTACGCTCGACAGTTCAGATTCAAAGAAAATTCATCGAAACATCACCCCCTCACTCAAACTGAACAGATGATATTGATTCCATTATTTGTCCATATGTTTTGTCGGTGGTGGGGTCACTTTTTATGTGTTTGAATAATTATTGAACGGCCAATGAATGATCTTGAATTTTGCACTTGGCCTTTGGTGGTGCCGTATGTCCGATAAATTCGGTGAAATATTTTTTTTTTATTGAAATTTCGCCAAGTGGTTGCCAAGTCATAATGCAATAAATAAAGATCAGACAGATTGTCCCTCGAAGGAACGAACTTGAATATATACTACGGCACAGAGTCCAAAGTTGAGAAAATCAAAGACAAATTATACAGAATAAAGTAAAGTCGAAAAAGAGAGAGAGAGAGAAAAGCAGATTTGTCTCTTGTTTGTGTTATTCCTTCGTTTGAATTCAATCAGATTATTGTTTGCAAAAGTGGCACCGAAGAGGGAGAACAGCAGCCTACACTCGCTTCTCATTTTCAATATTTGGTGACTGTCATTCGGTGTGGTATTGGAAGTGCTTTGTCACGTCAGAAAGTGTACCACAGCAAAACGACGAAAAATCTTAAGAGAAAAAATGAGCTTTTGAACTTGTCGTATTTATTTATTTTTCGCCTACTTCTTCGTCTTTTGTTGGTGTTTCATTTTCAAGGAATTTTTCGACTTTGTTATTTTTCTATAAGCCATATTCGTCGTCGTCATCGCCTTTGTTATCGGAACAATATGATAACATCATAGTCTGCTCTTACGTTGGCACCGGCTAAAAAAAACGTATAATATCCTTTGCTTAAGATAAAAATGTAGATTTTTCCGCTTGCAAATGTCTTTTTATTTCAGATTTTTTTCTTTTTCGAAAGCATATTTTTGCTTTGGTGGCAGGCACACAAAGTGCGTATTCGTATAACAGTGTAGAATGTATTCCACGGACCAGACCGTGTAGATGTATTATATTTCTGTTTACTACATGGATTACACAATTGGTTTCATGGAATCATATTACATCGCTGATACCGAAATCGACTGATCCGCAAAATACAAATAAACATGAAAAGCAAACGAAAACAAAAATTACGGCGACAAAATCCATTGGCAGAGTGCTTTTCGAATGAATGGTGCCATTTGAGGGTGACGACAGTATAATAAAACACATAGACTGAATAAAACAAGCGCGTGCGATGGGTAATTTTATTTTTTAGTCAAGAGTATTGAATTCGAAGCCAATTTTATCGAAACGCGTTCGTGTGAACATAATCATAGACAGAGAGAAAAAAAACGAACTGTTCATTCCAATGGGATATATGTGTGAAACGGATATTACCGAAAGTAGTTTATGTAGTGAATAAATAGTTAGCCGGGGTATTTTAGTTTGAAAAACGTTTGATCCAGTCTGTGCCTCATTACGTTGAAATGGTCACCACGGATTTGAAATGTCATCGAATGAAAAGATGCGTTTAACTTTATCATGCCACACAAATTAAGCTTTCGAAATTGATGTGTGATTTGGGCAAAGCCGAAATAACATATCAGCAAAGCCACTTCAAATTGGCATTCACAATAGAAATGTTAACAATGCGGCAATCAGGCCAAAATGTGTGAGCACATATGCAGCAAATGGAAGTAAGAAGTCTGAAATGTGCGTTATGTGAAAACAAAGCACAACATAAATGCTGCTATATAGTGTTTTTTTTTCGCTTACACACACAGTCATGGGAAACTAGCTAGAAGCCAAAGGCGAGATGCTGCTAAAATCAATAAAACTACCCAGAGAAGACAAGTCAAAAAGCAACAACGAAATATACAACATTTTGAAGATTTTGTACACAACCCTCAATTGTTTTCATGTTTTTTATTCTTCTTTCTCTTCTTCTCGTGATTCGATGTGTATTTTTCCAATCTTGATTTTGCCGCTCAGCGGAGAAAGAGAGAGAGAGAGCAAAGCAAGAGAAATAGAAATTTTATCTGCTTTTATTTGCTGTTGTAACGCTGTTATTTTTATGGCGTTGTATGCAATCTTGTGCGCACATATGTACGGACAAGCACAGCACACTGAATGCCGAACCGAACCGAAGACAATGAATGAAAAGAAAAATAGTTTTGCCGGTTGAAGATTGCGTCGAGCGAATTCAATGCACATAAACGCGCATATACCCACATACAAATCACATATTTTAGATAGATTTCATAGTAGCATTTTACTATTACAGCCGTTAATGGCTTGTTCTTGTCGAGATTGCAAGCTTCCTTTATGTCGCTTTCGTATTTTTCGCAATAAAAATATCTTGCGTTGTTTTTTCTTCTCTCTCGCTCTCTCACTCTTTGTCTCTTTTCCATCAACCACCCCAATTTCATCTCGTTTGTTACAAACACTGAGAGTTGCTTACAGAAAACTCCTTCGAGCTGTTCCTCTTCGTTAGGATTTAAAGTAGAATTCTGTTGTATTTACTTTTTTTTTGCAACAAACTTCTTCTAACGTTCATGTTTTTCATGGTGTTTTTTTGTCTACTTTTTTGGTATTAGCGTCAGTAGCGAAGATCTATGAATATCAGGCCATGTGTTCACATTTATTCGCATCGAGTGTGTGCGTGTTTTTGCATTCACTTTAAAATCGGATGCAATTGTTTCCTACCGACTATGCCACTGGCAATGCAATCCACTAATGTAACAAACATGAATGAAGCGGTTGCAAGCCGAATCATATAGAATCGAAGCAGAATGGAAAAGAAAAAATCCGTATTTTGATGAAGTCAAATCGAGAACATGTATTATGCATCTTAGACCAGGCATAAACATGGAAACAAGATTTACATAGAGGTCGGAACCATATATCGATATCAACAATCAGTGGTGAATTGATTAGGCTGGAATTCTATCCGATTTCACGATACATCATGTACATGTTTGTTCCATTGATTTTCATTTTTATCTACTTTCAATGCAGATAGATGTCATCGAATTTCCATCGATTTTTGCATTTTACAAAACATTCTTGCGTCGAACCACCCATCATCATTTCGAAAAGAGATTGCTAAACAAATGCATTCGAATGAAGTGAATGAGCGTTTGCGTGAACATTGAAAAACTTTTCATTGGGAAAGTTTTATAGATCGTATTTCACCTCGTTCTGAATGGGTGGTAAAAGGAGCCAGTGAATTGAAATGTTTTCTACTTTCGTGTTTGTTGTTTACATCATTGTGAGCATTTTCCATTTTTCAACTTATTTACTAGTGAGCGCAGTGCCATGGCTCGTTTGATCAATTGCACTTCCAGAGGCTTTTTAAAGATAAATTAGAGGGGTAAATGATATTTTATTTGATTCTTTATTTTCTGTTGAAAGCACTGAATGCTTTTTAGAGCGCCATAAAAGTGATCCACGCAAAATCATAAATATTGTAAAGCTTTCAGTGCATCTCTGACATATTTCTCCATCAATTTAATTTGTTCAGTTTGCATCCATGACGAGCGTAGAAAAAAAAAGCGCGCGCTCAAACATAATCTTTTGCAATAAAAATGCAATAAATCGCATAAATTGTTTAGAGATTTATAGTTTTTCGTTGGCGATATTGGAATTCGTTGTTCTCGTAAAACTCTGCTTATCAGAATTTATTCTTTGCGACGAAAATTTAATGGGATTTATTGATGTAGAAAATGCGCGCACGCAAAAGATATCACATTTATGCACAAGCAGGCAACGAACGATGCGAATGTCATTTTATGGCCACCAATAAAAATCGCGTGTAAATTGATTTAAAAGTCGAACATTTCATGATAGCTTGATGTGCCCGTTAATCGAATCGCTTTGACTATCAGCTGCAGAGAAGAAAAAAATATTGAGACGAATAGAAAAAAAGCTAGAAGGAAAAATGTACATCCAAAAACTCAATAGCAGCGACACAACATGATTACTACGATACTGAAACGCATTCTTGCTTATTCACGGTGTTGTCATCGCAAGAGCGAGACTCACATTGCATTAATTTTTCTAAAAGACCAGCATTTTGAATCAAATGGTGGAGACAGCTCTCAGCTGCACAAATACAATTCGTCGCAATTCAACTTTTTAACAACGACAGATTATTGAATTAGCGCACGTTCGATTTTCTTCTTTGACTCAAATATTCACGCCATTCTATTCGGAACCATTAGAAAAAAACCTTGGATTCTTTTCTGTCGAAAGTATTTTAAACATTTTAAGTTAAACGAAAAATAAACGAAATAATTTTCAATTGACATTGCTATTTCTATCATTATTATACGTGCATAGTTAAGTTGAGAACAAAGCAGGATGAAAAATCTGAGCTCAAAACATAAGCTTTTTTTGTAAAGGGAAAATCTTGGGAATGAACTTTGCCTACCTCAAAAGGTGTCACTGATAATACACAATGATACTGCATTATCACTTCATCTGTGTGGAAAATGTGATTGAACTCTGACTTGACATTAACCCATATTGTCTTTTGTCACATATATGTATTCTGTCTGCAACTTTGAACATTCCTTTTGTTACTTTAGACGTAATAGACTTTGTGTTAATATATTCAAAAATGAAGATAATAATTGGAAATTGATGTGAACGAATTCATCCAATTTTACATTGTTGATTGTTGTCCCAAAAATCTTCAACTATAAACTTCCTCTTCATCGCTGTGGTTGCTTCATCATTTTCCGGAAATTGACACGGTCTTGTTTCCATGCCGTTGATTGTGTTTAAATCCCCAATATTCGGTTCTTCTAATAAAACTTAAAATATCAAACTGAATTCCGAACGCCTCCATAAAATACACTTTGTATTTGTAGTTGTCTTTTATCAAATCTAATTTATACGTTTAGTTTGTCATTTAAGCGACGACGAATATTGATTATCGTTTGTGGTTCGTGACAACTATAAGAAATGTCTTGCTGCTCGGCACCGAGATTTCGCCCGATGGGTTCTTCTGTATTGTTATTCACTTTGACACTGATACAAGAATTTCAGTGCGGAATGTAATAAAATTGATTTGGCATTATCTTTTTGTTATGTGCGTTGTGGAAGCGTGTTCAAAATTGTCGGCAACTGATGTGTTTTACCCATAGATTTTGTATATTATTTTCGAATTTCATCATTATTGCTGACTGCTTTGGTATTTTCATCAATTGTTTAATGAAGAGGAAAAACCCCGAACGTTATTCAATATGCTTGTTGCTGTCGTTTCTCACTGCTTTTTTTCATTCATATTGAAATAAGGAAATTGTATCGAAAAATATTTTGTGTGTCGCATCATGAATATCGATCGCATCATCGCAAGCGTTTAACCAAAGTAATATCACATCATATAGCACGGTTTCATGTCAGTTTCTTTTTATGTATATACCATAGTATATGCTCAATATTGGACGATGGGATATTTTTTTTCTCTTCATTGTATCGAGGTTCCTGACGAGTGTCATTTGATATCACTCTTATCATTTTTGCTCTTTATAATAATAATCATATAGTGTGTGGCTTTTTGAACGAGTGTATCGAATAACAATAACCAAAAATGTGAGATGAAAACAGATTTTGTGTGCAGTGAGCTCAAAGCGGAACGATGGACAAAAAATTGAGTAGTTGCCAATGGAGCGAATGGTTATTGTATTCGGTGATGTTCATAAATACACGCAGATATACGTACTTTGATACTGAATGAACACTTTAATCATTTATAAAATGGTATTTTGTTGCTCTTAATGGTGGGTGCTCTATGCGCGGATTCGGGAATCCGGATGACAATTTGATGATCAATGCAAGTTGAAAAATGAATCCCATAATATTGAGATTGAAGAGATAAAAATCGAGAAGTCGTGAAATTGATGGCATTTTTCGTAATTCTCGAATTGCATTATTCTTGGAATTGCCATGGAGCATCAATGCAAATAGAATAGGACCAACTATTCAATATAGCAGTGCGATTGTCCATTTTTCAATCACATTGCAACTTCTTTATTGCGTACTTAAATCAAACTCATTCGCTTTTGCATTTTTATTTGAAATTCGATGAACATCTTATCCACTCTGGATCTGATTGCAGCAACAATTTTCGTGAACTTTTTCATTTCAAAAATTCATTCAATCCGATTTCTGTCGGCGAGCGAGGCTGGCTTGGACGATTTATCAGGCAACCACCATGTGTCCATCCATCATTCAGTGGATGACATCAAAATTCACATCATTCACTATCACATTCACGATCAAAATTTATTATTTTAATTTGTCTCACCCTTTTATTTTCATTAAGATATTTCACGCACGCCTTGAAGAAATGTCTAATAAAACATATGTTTTTGTGCAATTTTTTTATTCCGCAGAAGAAAAAAATAAGAATCATAAGAACAATTCTTAAATTATCTGTTCATATCAGACATAATATTAAGATATTTTCAGCAAGCTGAATCAGCTTAAGGAAGCTGATGTCAGGCGCTGAAATGAAGTGAAAACAATTTTTTGTTTTATTTTTATTAAAAATAATTCCATTGTTACTAACAATTAGTTAAAATCACTAGCAGTACAATATCTCCCTTCGTCACGAGGTCGTGTAAGTTTAAATTTGGAAATATTTATTGAAGAAATTTTAATATGAACTGAAACAGGCGAAATGCGCTCAAATCAAAGGAAAATGAGTTCTTCAAATAAATCATCAAAAAAATCCACAAAAAAGCAAAAATCAAAAAGAGAGTAATTAAAAAGATGGATTCAGATCTCATAGAAGATTTATCATCCGTTTTTTTTTTTATCAAACTTGATGAAAATAAAAAGTGTTCGAAATTGATATATTAATTTATGACAATAAATCCAATTTTTCTCACTTGACTTAATTATCTCTCTTTTTTTGTGGAAAAATAAAATTTGTTCATTATAAAATCGACTCGAATGATACCACAAATAAGCACAGAATTCGCACACACAGCAAAACCTTAAATATAACAGACAGTATTGACTCTTTCAAGGTAATTACAAGACATAGTATTCCATGTCGAAAGTATTAACTCTATTTCAAATTGGTTTGTACAAGTTGAAAAATACTTCGCAAAATATTGAAAAGATAAAAATGAAGAATTCGTGATATCGCTGGCATTTTCCATCATTCTTGAATACCATTATTATCGAAATTGCCATGACACCAATGCAAATCGAATAGGATCAACTATCCCATGTTGCATCTGTCCATTCTTACAATCACATTGCAACTTCTTTATCGCGTACTTGAATCAAATCCATTCACTCTTGCATTTTTATTTAAAATTCGACGATCATTCTATCTGCGCTGGAATGTGATTGCAACGGTACTTTCTTGAATCCATTTTTATGACAGACAATCTATGATTTATACGTGTAGTGCTCGACTGTATTTTCTAAAATTATTTTTATGGGTCAAACTTTTGCTCAAGTACAAGTTTCTTTTCGATTATATTTATTTTCATTTCAGTTCGCATAAAAATTCCAACTGAATTTTTATCTCGAGTAATGATTGATTGGGAGCAATCACTTTATTGGTAAACAAGTAACTTACTTATTTACTTACTCACTTACTTGCTTAAGAAGAACGAAAAGTTTTCGAACAAAGGATAAAAAATAGTTGCGAAACTTTAAAAAAAAATTGCGTACTACATCGGAAAAACAACACTTGAACGAAAAACTTGGCGCAAACTTTTTAATTGCAAAATTAGAATTTCCAAACAAGCGAGTAGCTTTTGATTAAATCATGGACAAAATGGATATTCAATCTCGTTGGATTCCCCCTTTCAATTGAATCATTATAAAAATTTATATTCCAAAAAACAGAAGTTTCAATTGGCATGCTGTATTGGTCGGTTTATGCATTATTTGAATGTGTGTAATTGGTTCGGTGAACTGGTTTTAAAGCATTTGTTCACAAATATCACAATTAATTTGCAATGGTTTTTTCCCATATTGTTTGTGAGGTTGGAATGTGTACAGCTTTAGAGCTTTTTTTCTCACTTTTCATACACTATTATTCATCGATTGTTTACATTCAACCGCAATGGACAATGTTCACTGTTCATTCTGTACATTTTTCACTTTAATTCAACGGATTGCAATAATATCAGGATGATTTAAGGCTGTGAAGCTGTCGCCATTTATAAAGGCGATATAATTAAAAATGGCATCGCGGGTCGTCCAACAACGACAAAAAGGCTACACTTAACTCTCAATAGCTATACGATATTCAAATGGATTCACACAACAAAAAATGTACGCTTTTTTACCAGCAAGACGCTTTGCTGCTGCATACTTTTACTTGTAATTAAAAATATGTTCAAAATATGTGTGATGCAATCGGTCGAATCTACATTTTAATGCATTTTAATTTCGTTGCAGTTTTGCTGCACGACATATCGACTGCTTTTGGTCGACACATAAATTGTCGGTTCCATTTGCAAATTACAATTTAACAATATATATCGCCGAAAGTGCTGGCCATTGATATTATTTTATCAATGTTCGTTGTGAGTGTTTGTTTTTATGCCTCGCACACAAAGCGAGACCGTTCGTGCGAAAAAATGTCCACTTTTACGAATTGAAAATTCAAATTGATTATTGATTACAATACACAAACACACAAACAGGGTTCAAAAATATGGACAATAGCGAATATTAAATTGAATGGATGCGATAGAGGGTGATGGAGGCAGTGTTCACGTTGGCATTTGCGGTGGTAGTGACAACGGCTGGTAAAAGATGATATACACACATTGTAATATATTCATTAAAATGCAAATGACGATTATATCATTATGGGAATTTTATTTAAAAAAAAAGCGAGTTCCGCTCATGTGTCACATTTGAATGCGATAACTGATATAATCAGCACATGCACCGTGTTGAAAATGTGTGAATAAATATACTCTTGATGTTTGATGAGGGGATGAATGGTCTGCCGCTTTGTTTTTTGTTTTTCGGAAAAAAATTCCAGCTGTTTGGCACATGAGGTTTTCCTTGCTCTCGTGTGTTCAGTCACATTGTGTCATTATTGCTTTTTAATTGAATATCTCCGATCTGGAACTCTTTCGCTCTGAAACCAACAACAGAACTTTTTCGAGGGGTATCTCTAGCCCCATCGGATATTGACTGAATTCAGAAAATATGCTCAACCACACATTCGATGCGGAAAGCGCTTTTCAGCAAACTCATTGACATATTTGATTGATAGTACATTTTTTCCCAGCGTTCCCGATGGCTTCATTCCATGTTGCAATCTGTTATTTTTATCACTGAAATCATATAGTATAGCCCATTGGCTTCGACGTGATAAATGCATTTTAAAAAACCATCACAGTTCAAGCGCATGTTCATTCATTTGATTTTATCTCAATTACATATGCATTTTTTTTGTTGATAAATAGCTTCAATGATGAAATTCAAAAATTAATTAGTTCTAGCGAAAAAAGTAACGAGATGGCCATTGTCATCGACGAGAATAAATTTCGTGGAAATGTTGTTTCAGGCACATTTGATATAAATCTGTTTTCCGTTAAAATTTACCTTGGTTCACTTGAAATGAAAAACCTCAACAGAGTCATCAAAGAGAGCAAACAAAACAGTACGTTTAATTTTCGGCAAATGTGTGTGACAAAGTTGAATACACTGTTTGTACAAAACCACAAAACTCTAGATGAGATTACTTTGTTGCATTTGCACTAAAATCTAAATTTAATGAATGCGAACTCCTATTCAGTAAAAAAAAGATAGAAAACAGTTGCATTGCGAAAAAGAAGAAACGAATCTGTTTTCAGTCGGAGAATTATTTTCCAGTTTAGCAATTATAACTCTGTATCAAATGTTTTATCCATGGGAAAAGTGTGCATTAAACAAATGCAATAAAACCGCACGAATCTTTTTTTTTATATAAATAATTTTGATGAGTGTTTTTCTCTCTGCAAATTTGTCGCAATGTTTGCATTTTACTGAGAATTGAAATGCGAATATAATGATGTGAATGAGGTTTTTAGCCGATAAAATCATGATACGCATAATGCCGTTGGTTTCCTTATAACTTCATTAATTTAATTAAAGATAATAAATGAAATATGTGAAATGTTCGTCGAGTAAAAGTGAGACTACTATTGTTTATATGAAATGTACGATTGGTAAAATTGTAATTGATATTTAACGGGGAACGTCTCGGAGATGTGATGTATTTCAAAAGTGAGAAAATTTCGTGATTTCATTTAATTGTAGACATTTCACTTGTGAAATGGAGTCACACATTTTTTTTATATATTCTTTTATTCCAAATGAGGTGAAAATACATTATTAAAAAATCATTTTATATTTCGTTTCACAAGTCCATATAAAATCGTTTTACACATTCGACTCGGTTGTTTCACAAAATAAATTCCCACTGGCATTTAACATCAAAATATTTATGGAATCATCACAAGTGTGCATCGCAGGAAGCCAAATGTGTAATAAAAGAAACGATCACGGAACCGTGCGCATGTATATTGTAATTATTAATATTTATAATGAATTTTTAAATACTTAAACAATTTTATGCAAATTGAAATCACGAATTGTTCGAAGAAAACAAAACCCATGGAATAAATGCTGAAACGGAAAT
Source organism: Contarinia nasturtii (assembly GCF_009176525.2). NCBI lineage: Eukaryota > Metazoa > Arthropoda > Insecta > Diptera > Cecidomyiidae > Contarinia > Contarinia nasturtii. The sequence goes on along the minus strand of NW_022199294.1, from coordinate 11,344 downwards.
AACACCTCTTTTTCTCGACGTCTTTCACGATTCGAAATGATGAATGAAAATGAGTTTAAATATAAAAAAGAAAGAGCTTCAGAAAATTGGAGAAAGAATAAATTCAACGTTCATGCATGAACAATCATCATTTAGAATAGAATCATGTCTTTATACATGTGGAATGATGCATAAAAAGTAAGCATTTCGAACGAATTGGTCAATTTGTATGTGTGCAGAAAGAAAAACCGCACTTGTAAAACAATAAAAAACAGTTAATCATGCATGCATGAACGCTTGACCTTACAAATTGATCATTATTATTATGTTGCACACACAGTGGGGAAAAAACTACTCAGAATGGCGGCGAGCAAGAAAAAAAACTTACAAATTTCTTTGTCGATTAAAATCTTTGGCAAAAACAATTTGACTCATGCAATATATTCAATGAGATCGAAGCTGGAAAGTAACAGACAAAAAAGAGTTTGCCGAAGAGAAAGGTTAATTTGTCCGTAGCAATTAATTTAGTTTCGTTGAAAAATGAGCGAGTAATCAATTTGAAACAATTTCATGAGATTTTTAATTAATTTTCTGTTTGGACACAGTTTATTTTTTGTATATCTCATTCCTAACGAGGTGTTTTTCTTCTTCACACTTTTAAATGATTCAATTTAAAGGCAGACGAAAGTTGAGCTCGTTGATATTAACCTAAATGGATGGCTTCGAGCGCATTTCATTTTATCGCCGAGTGATGTTTTTTGATTTTCTCTCTATCGTGATCTCCAGAATCTGTTCTGATTTAAATACGTTCATATGGTACTGAATGAACGCACGTTAAATGTACACACACATATATTACGTGAGTATGGCAAACAACAGTTATGTGGATTTATTCCATTTAATGAATGTTTGTGTGTAACAGATTCTATGTAATGTACGGATTCTGAAGTAGTTTTCCGACTTGTTTACGTTTCTTGTTTAAATAAAAGTTTTCGCAATTTCAGGCTATTAGCAAAAACACAATGAAGGTACAAAAAATGAGAGGCAAAATGAAACAATTGGTGCGCCGTATTATTCTACAGAACTGTCAATGTACAAAAAAACTCATGTGATTTACGAGAATTGCACATTAAACACATATATATTTATATAGACACGAGTGTTGTACTGGAAGACTAAAAGCCGTTTTACATGTGAAATAAACCAAACAATAAAACCAGAAATTATGTAGCATAAGCCGACACAAGTACCATTTTCGAATTGAGGAAAACAATATTTTCCGCTGTTTTACCATTTTATGTTCGGTCGAATTTTTTTCTGTTATTTATTTTTCACCGCATTAGAAAATAGAATAGACAAGTCTCGATTAAGGGATTTGTTTCACTATACCGTGCAAAACTCTCTTGAAACGTGCAAATCGAGTGCAAAAAAAGCATATACAATACGGAAAGGCAGCAACTTTCATTAGCAGCTTATGTATTAAGCATCAAAGCAATTATGCCAGAAGCGAAAAAAAAATTGATCACATGCACAAAAAAGCGATACTTTTGTAGCTTCTCGATTGTAAAAATCAGCTAAGCTAAAGGAAATGATGCTTTTGTGTTTGGTTCATTTATGCTCTGTTTTTTTTTTCGTTATTGTTTTTCAACGCTACCATTTAATTCAATATTTTTGTTTTGTATGACGTCGTCGTCGTTGCCTTCTTTGCTGCCGCCGCTATTGTTTTCCACTTTTTGCACGCTCGCCATTATATTACATCAAATATACCGTCACACTATATCATATTACAGATACAGATAATTTATCTCGAAAATGGAGAAATGGATACGATTTATAATGCAAAATAGCAGCCGCTCGGATCGAAAATCGCATCATGGCTTTCAAGCAGTCATCTTTCTCTCTCTATCTGTCCCATTGTCTCATGACTTTCTTTGATTGTTGTCGAACATCTTTTGATGCGATCAAAATACCGTTATGCTTGTTTGAATGGCAAGAAGTGCCACAGCAAATGAAGCCAATTGAATTGAATTTCGAGACCGATTTAGTGTTGGAGTCAAATTATGCCGAAAATATCTTAAGGCGATTGAGGGCGCTAACAAGACACGTAGAAGAGTCAATACATTATATATTGATGTCATTTAATTGGCGTTTTTTGCTCGATTTCATCAACTTAGACGAAATTCAAGTGGTCCACATACTTCGAAGTACACACACTTGAAAATCAACACACACACAAATGGTTTGAAAGATACATGTCATGGCATAATTAAAATAATTTTATATCGATTGATGCGTAAAATGGTTCACCATGAATGCGATCCATTGAATGGGCGAATGAAATTGTGTCTGTCTACTGCTGTGGAGAACAGTTTATTCAATCCAAGTTTTGTGGTAATCATTGCAACACTGCAAACAACTCAATTGCAACATTGAAACACCAAAACCCAATAGAACAATGTCTAATGGGAAAATCAAGTCGAAGTATCTAAATCAGAGCTCACAAAAAAAAACTAACACCCAGCATACAAATAACACAGAATCCATTGTTTTGACAGAAGCACATAGACTATAGCTAGCAAAATGTCTCGCTGTTTATGTGTCTGTATTATTTTCATTGCGATAGAATGTATGAAATGCTTGGAAAAATACCATTGTTCCATTGAGAAATGTTAATTTTCAGTGTGTGGTAATATTGATTGGATGGTGTGATTGTATTGGCAAAATGTCTTGTTGTTCGCTTAGATATTCTATGCTATCGCTATTTTGTTTCATAGCAAAACAAAGACATGACCCCCAACAAGTATGCACAGCGTACCGAATTATATAAAAAAAACCATCATCAAATTGAATATCTGTAGAACTTCACAGTAAACAACAACAATTTATTGCTATGGCAAAAGAGAGAAAGAAAAAAAAAACCATCTATCCAAGAGATGAGAGTCGCTCGTTTGCGTTTCAGTTCAACTGAAATGCTTGTTACGTTTGGTTATAAAATAACTCAATCCTCTATAAATTACGTCTTTTCTTGCGAACGATCATAAAATAAGACGCTCATCGAGTCAAATTGTATCGCATAAGTTCCGATGCGACTTACAACGCCGCACACATACTCATCGCGATATGGTTACCCATGAGTGTGAGTGTATATGCACGCCAACATACACCGGCTAATGTTAATTAGGTAATGAGAATGGATTGGACTTACCTTTCTTTGTGCAACGCACGATATTGCCTGTCTTTCTTCACACTTCTTTGCTTATATTGTTGTTACGGATGTTACAAACTTGTTTTCTTCTTCTTCTCGTCGACTTTTTTTTTCCCTCTCTCTCTCTCTCTCTCAATCTATGCTTTAAATGTCACGGAAGATTCTCTTAAAGTTACACTATAATAATAAATGAAATACTCAATCACGTTAAAACTTTATATGCATCATACTTATATGATATATATAGACAATTTTTTTCTTTTTACTTCACATGAAACGTCGTCTTTTTCCTGCGCTTCGTCTCAATAAAATTTTACGCCATCCACTCAGACATGATGCACCTTGATTGGCAAAACACGAAAAATGGTAAAATATTCAGATCAAGCGCTCTCACAAAACGAGATTGGCAAATAAAATTGACTTTGTTTTCGCTCACGTTGGAAACAAGAAGAAAACACACACAAACTGGCGAACCAATTTCGATCAAAAGAAACACTAAACAAGAAAACTTTGGATAGCACAAACTGGCAAATGAGAATTTGTTGTTTTTTTTTCGCTTCTTTCATTCGTTTCTAAACTTGATGCCAGATAACGAACTCTTCAATAGGAGCCCACTAACCGAACGGAATATATTGCGAGGAACAAAAAATTCACAACATATACACTCCTGTTTCACAACAAGTTTAATGTGGCACACGTAAGTACATGAGGTCGTTCTTTATTCTTGTTATAAAAGAACGCACGTCCGTCTATTTTGTTGCCGTTCTCATGCAATTCTCTCCAAGGTTTTTTTTCTCTCGCTCATTCGTCGATTGATTACGTTTCGTCTGCAACAAAAATTCTCATCATCGAAGACAATTCACATAAACGTATGTAACGATATGCTCATTCAATTTACATAAAAAATTAAAACTTGATACAAAAGTTTTCACATCGAAAATTTGGTTTCTTTAGAACAAATTTCACTGTATCATATTTTTCTTGTTATGTCATAAGCATTTTGCACATAAATGCCACAGCTTCCTCACGACGTCAATAAACTTCTGCAGAGAGCAGTTCGAACGTGTTTATGTGAATGTGCAATATGTGTGATAATTCTAGCGTTTTCTCTGATCGAACAGCGGGAAAGCGAACGAAAATGAAAGAATCCACACGCTAAGAGAAGACTAAACAAATACCGTCACAGAAAATAGAACGGCGCAAGAATGTTTTAACACAAATACACAATTTACTTTGTTGATATCACTGCTTTTATTCTTCGATACGGTAATTATAGTCGACTTTAAGTCTCTTGCACACAATTCTTACAATTTCTTTTGGTTGTACAGCACCTTTTGGTTGTAAAGTTTTTCAGTTCAAGTAAAAAGTTTTTTTTTTTGTTTTATCGAACTACACCATGACCGTAAGATGAAACATACACCATGTATCTATGTTTGGTGATCGGGTTCGTGTACTGCGTCGTGTTTTTTGTTTTTCTGCTTCTGTCCCGTCAATTCGTGATTATAGTCTTTCAATATGCAAACGAACTCTGGCCAAATCTATGTACAATTTTTCTTCGGTTTTATTGCTATTTCAAGTTTTCTTTTTCGTTGCTCTTTTACTTTATACGGTGTTATTAAGTGAGATTTTGATATTTTAACGTTGAAATTCAGCGCTATTTTTAAATCTCAACGTCAAATTTCACTGTAAAATAATTGTTGTCCGTAGTTTTCACGGATTTCAATCATTTGCGGTTAAGTTGAGTGTTCAGTTGTTGCAATATTCGAGTTTAAATTTCACGGAATGAAACAACACTTCCCGATTTGTTTGTTACATAAACAACTGTCAGAGTCTGTCTCGCCTTCTTGCAATATCTGGATATATTTTTAAAATTCAACTCGTTCCATACAAAAAAATCAAAGCAAATTACCAAGTTATATGCTTGCACTTTTTTTGGCTTCTTTTTGCCCACAAAAAAAAATGTCAAAATCAAGACGAGAGAACGAACATGTGGTTCCGTTCACTTGTAACACCAGGTAAAAACTAACTTGATCATGTCTTTCTCTCTTTCTTTCGATGTCATGAACCGGCGGCGCATTCGCCTCAACAGAAATGCTTCTTCGTTCTTTTACTTCCTACCATTCTTCGTACAAACACTACAAACTATATAAAGACACTCACATAATGTGCCATTGTGTGCTGCTGTTGATGGTGCTCAACACATGTGCGATTTCCATATTAATTGTTCGTTTATTCTGAATATGGTCTGTTTCGTATCGAATTGATTGGGTGCACACAATAGTTGAAATTGTGTAAAATTTATTCAAAATTCAAATAGAAATGATTTTTTTATTTGGAAAAAGGTAAATAATTTTCGGGCGAATCGCAACGACCTCACTTAAACTCAATGTACAAGCGTCGTACGTACGTTCTGAAGATATCGGCTACGCTACAAAAACGTATGTAGTGTGTATGTATACAGAGTCGCTTGTATAAGTGCCGTAAATGCTAACGACTTTAAGTTAACAACAGCAATGGCAACAGCGCAACATTTGTTTACCTTTTGTTTCTTTTATTCATTTCTTCGCTTGCGTTGCTTTGTCGTGCTTATGTCGAATTAATGGATGAATTGTCAAATCTTTGGTCGATGTCGGGAAAAGATGTACCATTCATACTGGGAAAAGGAGAAAAATTCCAAAATTGTCTCCATCTTATCTAAACTTTTTGCAAGAATCTGAAGAAAAGTCACTTTTGTATAGAAAAAAAAGAAAACTGAAAATTTACCAAACGGATATGGGATTTCGTTGTGCAAAAGTGTGAGTCTGAAATTTTTAACACAACTTATGCGCATTTTGGATGCAAAGTGTGGTTCTTTAATTATCGGATAATTACTGACATCAGCGCAGAATGAAACACTTTCCATGCTTTTAATTTAATTTAATAAACGTACTCAAATTGACTTGAACGAAACACACGTATATATTTATTTATTCAAGTTCATTTGACGCATCTTAGTCTAAGGAATACTACAACAAATTTTGCTTTTTTAGAGCATCTGGAAAACATTTTTTGCTTATATTTTGATCACATGTTTGTATACTTACTGCATAGATCTTGGATTGAATATTATTAGATCTTAAAATTCAAGCATTTGGATAATAATATAATACGAGGGTCACTATTTAAGTTTTTTCAAAAACATATATAAGACAATGGGGTTTCATCGAAAATGGTTTTATTGTTTTTCAAAATATTCGCCATGATGATCAATACACTTTTGCATTCGCTCGAACCATTTGTCATAGCATTCATGCCACTCCGAAAGTGATATCTCCAAAACGTGTGTTTTGAACGCATCAACTGCTTCTTCGGGCGATGAAAATCGTTGACCACGCAGTTTATTCTTCACGCTCGGGAATAAAAAGAAATCGTTGGGTGCCAAATCAGGACTGTACGGCGGATGACCCATTAAATCGATCTTTTGACCGGTCAAATAATCGACTGTTTGATGAGATGTGTGAGAGCTCGCATTATCATGATGAAGAATTATTTTGCGACGGCGGTTGTTTTTTCTTATTTCATCAAACACTTCGGGCAAACAAATGGTGGTGTACCAATCAGAATTGACGGTCTTACGAGCCTCTAGTGGAACTGTTGCCACATGACCACTTATCGCGAAAAAACAGGCGACCATTTGCTTCGCAACACTTCGAGCTCGAACAACTTTTGTTGGGTTATCTTCACTTTGAAAGACCCATACAGTCGACTGCTGTTTAGTTTCGGGCTCATACGCGTAGATCCATGATTCGTCACCAGTGACGATAAAATACACGGATTTTGAAACACCACGATTGAATTTCTTGAGCATTTGTTTACACCAATCGACACGAGCCTTTTTTTGAGCGATTGTCAAATTATGTGGTATCCAACGAGAGCAAATCTTTCTGACAGCTAAATGTTCATGTAAAATCTTAAATACGCTGGTCGCACTAATGCCCAGGGATGCCTCAATCTCGTGATATGTTACATGACGATCTTCCATTATCATATTTCTGACAGCATCGATGTTTTCTGGTACAACAACTGATTTTGGACGACCTTCGCGGAACTCGTCGATGAGCGATAGGTGACCGCGCTTGAATTCGTTGTACCAATTATAAATTGTCCGAAGACTTGGTACTTCATCGCCAAAGGCCAAATGAAGTTGATCAAAACACTGTTGTTGTGATACACCCAATCGAAAGTGGAAAAAAATAATAGCTCGAAAATTTTCACGAGTAAAATTCATTTTTTGGCTGAGACGCAATTTACATGTTACGGTAAACAATACAAATAACGATCGAATGACAAAACGTTCTGAGAACGTTTATGCTACAAAATGTTAAACTTAACGAATATGACAATGGTTTGCATCGGGCAATACTAAAACATACATATTGAAGAAACTTAAATAGTCGCCTACGTATAAGCGTGTCAGAAGACAAATGAAGTTTAATTAAAACGGAATTGTCAGCCATTAAAAATGTATATTCATCATTTTGAATAATTCGAATTTTCATCATATAATTAATTGACATTTGGCAAATAATATTGAATTTTTAAATGAATGGAATCAAATTATCATAAATTTTTTGCCACTTTTTCAAATAAAAATGTTGTTTTGGTAGGATAGGGGAACAATAAATGAATAATTAACATCATAATGGAGATGAAAATTATTTATAATTATTCACCGAAAAATTTACTTGCGGAAGCGAACTTCTGTTAGACAGTATCGATATTGTGAGTGAATACATTCTTTCTCATTTATAAAATAAAAGGCTGTACCACTTTCTCATTTATAAAATTTCAATCGAAACCAACAGTATCAAAATTCTGTCACTATCTCGGCTATTTTAATTGGAATAATGAAATTACTTACCGTGTTTTTCGCTCTGGTTATATCAACGAAATATTTTGTAAGTGACTTTTTTGTGTTAATTACATATCGACGTGGTGATCTCTTATCCAAAAGAAAAATCCAATGTTTTCATACCTTTCCCTATTTGTATTTTTAAGCCGTCAAGAGTTGATGTACTTGTGCAAGCAATTGTTTATGGCTCTTTAGTAGATAGAATCGAGGATTACAATTTCATGGTTGGACTTTGGTACTACGAAAACTCTACATATCGCTATTATTATTGGTAACTATTACTAACGATATTTAATAGTTTGTATGACTAGTAATGGAATTATTATAACGATTGATATAGTGGTGGTGCGATTGTATCGCCGTGGAAAGTAGTAACGGCAGGTAACTCATATTAGTCTGTAATATTCACAATAAAACATATTGCATCTTTCAATTTTAGCGCACTGCATATACAACAAATCGAATACGATTTCAGTAATAGCCGGTACATTAAACATAAATGAAACTTATCAAGCATTAAACTTTACAAGAGATGAAGATGTCGTACTACATCCGGAATATGCTATCGATGGACACCTTGCAAATGACATAGGCAAGAAAAAATAATATCACTCAATCCTATTTTCAATTGATTGATGCATAATTTTTATTTAAAACAGCTGTGATTAATCTTCGGACTCCGTTAAAATTCAGCTCCAGAGTAGATAAGGTTGAAATGGTTGATGAAGGTTATATGCCGAATCCGGGAGACCATGTTACCGTGTTGGGGTGAATTGGTTGAATGCTAAATTTCCAACTGAATTTCATAGAACATGAATATTTTTTTTTTTTTCAGATATACAGAATCTGAAGAACCTGGCCGTATAGTCAAACCATATAAATATCATTTACGGCATGTTAATTCAACAATTGCGAACTTCGAAAGATGCAAAGCAACGTATGGAAGAGATATTTTAGCGAAACAACTATATTTTTGTGTTAGCTTGAAGCATGGAAAGGTTCACTTAAGTAACAAAGGAGACTCTGGTAGTATGTAAAATATCATTTGAGTTCATAAATGAGACTTTTGTTTTCATGATGGGTTTTTTTAAAATACGATTTTTTCAATAGGCCCCGCTGTGACAAGGGATAAGAAATATCTCGGTATAGTTTCCTATGATAGGGAGGGGTTGGCTGAAGTGTTTGGGTTAATCGGTGGATATCGGAACTTTATCTCGAATCCTAGAGTAAGTACAATTTGTCAATGTTCGGCCTGATATCCAATTGCAAGACCTGTTTACTTAATGTTAGATTTTTGTGGATAAATGAATTTATAATAATAGTAATACACTGGACAAAATAGTCTGTCTAACTTTTTTCTTACTTACAATGGTGAATGTCATTAGAAATATCGTGGAAGCAGCAACGGACTAGGTTTTTATCATTGAAACAAATATCCAAAAAAGTAATAATTGCATCTATCCTTTTCTATTGACAGTTCACGAAATTGAAGATCATAAGTACATGGCTGTAGTCATGTATAAGAATAAGAAAAATACTACCATTAGCTCGCAAGTCAACACTGATACATGCGGGGCGGCTATTTTATCAAATGTTAAGATACTTACTGCTGCTCATTGCTTATATTCAAAAGGTGCCATTACTTTGGCTATCGCTACTGTAAATACGGATGAACCATTTCATAGCATTGACATTAGTGAAGGAGAAATATTCATTCATCCAGAGTATAGCAAAGGTGATTCGGCTTGGCAAAATGATATTGCCCTTATTATTCTTAGGTCTCCATTAAAATTCGGTTCAAAAATCGATAAAATAGAGATGGTTCCAACGAACTATGTGGCAAAACCAGGCGAGAATGTACAAATATTGGTTCGTTGATTCTATTTTTAATGCAATTTTAAAACGATTCATGCATAACTCTGTTAAAAAATAGGGATATTCGGAATCCAACAGCCAAAGTCGGAATTATTTCGACACTCATTTGAGATACATTAATTCTACGATGGCAGACTTTGAAGTATGTCGAGATGGACATTCTGGATCTGCCAATTTAGAGAGAGATAAACAATTCTGTCTTATGGTGAATGAAAATACAAATAAAAAATATGCCGGAGGTATAATCCAAATCCGTAATTAAATATGAAACAATTACTGCAGTTGCGTTCATTTTATAGGAGTGATCATTTCGGAAACGAAAAAGTTTCTTGGCATCATTTCATATTCAATGAATGAAATGACCCATGTTTGTACTTCAGTTACTGGATACCATCGTGCATTCATCGATAATCCCAGGGTAAATTGATTACAAACAGAATTTTTGTTTTTTAAGACCATACATGGGAACAGCGCCCATCAAAAAACCTACCAATTTGAGAGAATACTCAACTCTCGGCTTGGACGATTTGTGCCCATGCATGTTCGAACGCTTGAACTTATCAGTGAATTGATAATCTTTTTTCTTATTCATAGGTGTTCCGTCCAGGCAGATCCAATGGTAATTAATCTTTTTCTTTACTTTTGTTGAAACTTTCAGTGACGTGAACTTATTCATTTGAACAGTTGAATCTAGACAAGCAGACGCATCAAGCCGTCAAGCAAGTGTTCCGAGTAGACAAACGACGGGCTCAAGTAGTCAAACGAGAACTGAAAGCCATTTGGTTCTTAATATCACAGACCATAAGTACACGGCTGGACTTTTATACCAAGAAGATAGTAACGGTAGTCGATATTTGTGTTCTGCCACGATCATAGCGAATAACAAAGTATTGGCCGCGGCCCATTGCGTGCAGAACAAATACTCAGTGACTTTGGAACTTGGTACAATAGATACAGATAAACAATATATCACCGTGAACGTTAGCAAACAAGAAATCATCGTACATCCGAATTACAGCAAAGATCAAACTTATATTAATGACATAGGCAAGAGAAAATATTATCACACAATCATATGTTCAATTGATTAATGTATAATTTTTATTCAAACAATAGCTGTGATTTTACTGAAGAAAGCGTTGAAGTTTGATTCAAAGATTTGCAAAATTGATATGGTTGACAAAAAGTACGTTATTGGTGCGGACGATAAAGTGACCGTATTTGGACATTCTATTGGCTATCTACGATATTTTAACAAAAAAATTGACGAATGTCGAAGTCTGTATTGGGAGAAGAACAACGATTATCCGTGGCTGGAAGAAGATCGACAGTTTTGTCTTGAAATGCATAGTGGGGATGAAACCATAGGATCTGGGTGTGCGGGAGGTATTGAT